>NC_052530.2:1200000-1500000 GCF_016746365.2 Drosophila yakuba | reverse complement strand
TCTAGTGCCTCTAAGTCGTGTTTGACAATTGTTAAACTCGACAATGGGCAATGGAACACGTTTCATTATGGCGCTATATTTGCCCATAGAACCAAAATCATCTTTTCCCCAGCCGGTAGAAAAACATGTGTTACCGGGTTCCGGAATATCATCTTGTTGTGGTAAACATATAACATTAATGTGATCATCCAAAGCAACTGGTTGACTTAGAATTACAAGTGCGAAATCATAAGCTATGTTTCTGCTTTTATATTCTGGATGCCATATAACAGTTTGAACCGATCTTTCTTGATACGGTAGGCGCTCTTTCGTTGTTTGTGTGTCCCACTCTCCAGCTCGGACAATAAATGATCCTGTTTTAACCGTCTCAACACAGTGCACAGCGGTCAAAACCACCTGTTTATGTATAAGTGATCCAGCACAGAAATAGCTTGAATTTTCTGAATGCAATAATGCTACCGTCCATGGAAACTCGCCAAAGCCCGCTTCATTTTGGGATACCCCGGAAAGAGTAAAATCTAATCCACCTGTGTTGCGAACACCGCAGCCCCTTGGTTGGTTTGGTCTTTGATCCAAGGGCGTCGGATTCAACGTCCTATTGAGCGTCCTATTATCATCACAACATACGTCTACAGATGCCGGGCATATTGGATCATCGGCGTTAAAACGAATGTCTATAACACCAAATCCGTCAAAAGAGCCATCTTCAGTGACACTATTCGTTGATGGATCACATTTATAATAAGGTACGCAATTACAAGTGGCAGTTTTGCCACTAGTTGAACTGAAATTTTAATGTTGTCTTATGGTTTCTATGGGATCGGGTGTAACCACTAATCCGATTCCGCTATGCAGTTGCGCTGGACGATTACTATTAGTATTAAATATTTCATCAATGTTCTTTTGTGCGTTTATATTCTGCTGAGGAGCAGGTGACGATAGGCCTAATAATGTAATTGCACATATTGATATAAAAGTACTTTTACAGCCAGTCATCTGTAATGTAAAATAAGAAATTATTTCAACATTAAGCTTGGACCAAATAAATGTTCAATGTTATTTAACTAAAAGTTTAATAGTCTCAAGGTCTACAAGCGCTAAAATGGAAAAAACAATTACAATACATAATATAACATGGTTTTAAGAACAATTTCTTCGTTTAAAATTATATATACATTTTTAAAACTTTACTCAAACTACATACATATATGATATAAACCATATCAGGCAAAGTCTAAAACCAGCATAATAAAAACAAAAAGAGAACGGTATAGTCGATTATATATATATATTTTATATGGTTAGAAAAGCTTCCTCCTGCCTATTACATCACATCCCATAGGCATGGATGGAAACAAAAAATTATTACTCTCACCAACTTAAAAGTAGCAACAAAGGCTTAGAAGCTGCTCATAAATGCTCATAGTGTATAACCTGCTGTAATTCCCTCTGAAATCACAGACGCTTTAAAGAAAAACCAGAAACCAAAACTTTCTGTCTAGAAGCTTAAAAGTCGAATCCAACTTGTGGGGCGTGTCCAGAACTCACAGAAAAGCAGCCAGGTAATCATTAGGACTTTCATTGGTCCCCAACGGCTTATCCCTGCAGAGCCAAGAGCGGATAGCAGTCAGCAGCCAGTGGGAAAGCCACATAGAGAAATGGAAGTATACAGATGCTGGCTTTACAGCACCTCAAAAAATAATGTTCTCTTCAAGAACGAATCATTCTATTGACAGAAAACATTAAACACGACTTTTAGCAAACGTTTGCAACTAATTATCTGCAAGCAACATCTATATCTGATTTTATTTTATCTGATCGTATCTAATTGTAATCAGATACCATTGCATCTGTGTACTGCCATTCCGCATTACAATCTGCGAAGATCGTAACCATTTGGCCGTGGCCAAACATGAATCGACAAACTTGCGCTGCGTCAATGTCACTGGAGTCTGGATGCTGAATCTGAACTATATAGCTGTTATATCGACGTCGACGTTCATACGGACGGACAGAGAGACGGACATGGCCAGATCGACTCGGCTATTGATCCTAATGAAGAATATATATATTTTATATGGACGGAAACGCTTCCTTCTACCTGTTACTACTTTGCAACCAATCTAGAATACCCTTTTACTCTACGAGTAACGGGTATAAAAAAATGTCCTATCGATGGTCAGCTGGATAACAGAACCATAAAACACCTTTCCTCCAGGGCAGTGGTTTTTATAGTTCTCATTATCAATGAGCTGTGGAAATCGGCCCGTATAAGTATGATTCCCAAGCCAGACAAGCAGCGCACTTAATTTAAAAACTTTAGGTCAATCAGTTTACTTTCGGCATTAGGGAAAATGGTCGAAAGAGTCATCTTAAGCCCGAATATCGGTTTGCACAACGTGGCATGGTCGATTCCTAAGTGGCAGTTTGGATTTCCAAAAAGACACGGGACAACTACATCGTGTAGTAAATTTTACACTGGAGGCCAAGGAAGAAAGGCAATACTTTGTGGCAGTTTTCATGGAAATTCAGCAAGCCTTTGACAGGTGGTACATACATATGTTAACAATGTAAGCTTGCGCCTTTGCTTACCCCGCAACTACATCGGCTAGTAACCACCTTTCTAGGGGATAATTCGTTCTGTGAAACTGTAAATAGAATCAAATCATCGAAAAGACCGAGTTCCCCAAGACAGCGTCCTCGGCCTTACATTTTATTGTCTGTACACTGCTGAAATGCCAACTACAAGATCAGTCCAAACTATGGACACTGATGACGTTCTTATTCCAACATATGCTGATGATACCGCAGATGTAGTTAGAAACCGCCTAGTCATTGCTGCAGAAGCCTTAAAGGAGTAGTTTTGTTCCATTGAAAAATGGGCCAGGATTGGAACATAGGAATAGACTGTAGTAAATGCGCAAATGTCACATATTCGACATGACCGGTTAGCTACAGTAATATAACGCTTCTTGGGTCCGTGCTGGAGCATAGGTCTCAATATAAATACCTTGGTATGCTTCATTGGTAAAGCATACATAAATTCCATAAACTGGAAGGCCATACCTCTAAAGGGGACATTAGCCACGACATTCATGGCTTAATTGGTGAAGCATACTATGTTTTCAAAAGTTGCGAAAATGTCGTAACTCATATCCGCTTTGGAGGTATGGCCTTCCAGATTATGGAATTTATGCTAAATCGCACATAAACGAAATCCGTAAAGCTCAGAGGAAAATCCTCAGAACAATGTGCATGCGTACATGCGTACTAGGGACATAGATCCAGCAATGGAGAAGGTTGGTGACGTTATCCAAACACTAGCTCAGAAGTACGAAGACAGGCTGAACTGGCATACCATTGTTCTCGTTAGACGCCTGTATCGGCAGAATGTATGGAGAAGACTCAACCCATAGTAACTATCCTTTAGAACCCGTGGAGTTTTGGGCGGTTTGTGGGCGTTAGAGTGGGCGTGGCAACATGAATCGACAAACTTTCGCTGCGTCTATGTCTCTGGACTCTGTATGCTTAATCTCAACCTTCTAGCTTTAGTTGTTCCTGAGATCTCAGCGTTCATACGGACGGACAGACAGACATGGCCATATCGACTCGACTATTGATCCTGATCAAGAATAAATATACTTTATATGGTCGAAAACGCTTCCTTCTGCCTGTTACATACTTTGCAACGAATCTAGTATACCCTTTTACTCTACGAGTAACGGGAATAAAAATTGGTATCTGTCAAAACCCTATTTCCCAGACTCATTGTCTCAACAGCAACATGCTTATTTGTTTACATCCGTATTGAATTATAAAAAGTCCTGGGGCTGATATGTTATCATACCCTATGCTTCAAAACGTGGAGATTCTAAAAGTGGAGATTCTGGAACATACCCACAGACATGGATATCATGACTTATCCCAACACCAAATGCCCACATCTGAAATGATTAGTCATATTCATGGAAATGGGAAAAATAAGAATTAAATGAAATAAAACAAAAGAATATGCTATAGACGAGTTCCCCGACTATATTATTTGAAATCAAACTTGCACAGCCATGGAACACTAAAATTCCATTGCTAAATCCCAAATTGCTACCGATTAGAATTCCCGAGATATCGATGTTCTTTCGGACAGGGAATTGAAAGGCCTCAGAAAACAATAGGTTACCTGGATATGAATTGCACACGATTCTTTGGGTGTTTGTGTTGAACTTAGTATCAACCATATAGCTTTCGAGTTATCTACGTTAATCTGGTCGGACAACAGACGTCTGCATGAATACAGTCAAAGCAGCATATGGTACTCTCACTCAAAGTTCTGACTGAATGAGTGAGACATTGAGTAAAACGGATTTGGCAAATGTGGTAAAGGCATGAGTAATAAATTTACTATAACCGAACGGCGAGGCAATGCACGAATGAGTACTCGCGACCGAGTACTCGGAATAACCGAAACGGTTAACTGTGCGCCGCATTGGCGACACAAGACAGAAAAATAGAAAGACATGTATTAATCAATTACTGAATGCAGAATCATAATTTTGTTTATAGTATCAAAATTGTTAAATTAATTAATAGTAATTTAGTAATAGTAATTTATAGTATCATTTATAGTATTAAAATGCAAGTGGGCAATAATTAAATTTAAACTTTTATTATAAAATATTGCATTTAAATGAAATACATTTTGAGTTTTATTGTTCTGTAACTGTTAGATGCGTGTCAAGCTGTGTACACTGCCGTTCCGAAGCCATTGGCTAACATTTGCTGGTCAATCCAACTTCGGGCCAAGGCTACGTTGGCATAAGCTGCTGGAACTTCCTCATTACATCCTATTCCCCAAGCAACTATACCAGCCTGCTGATATCGGGATTCACTTGTACTTCCAATAGGACAAGCTAGTGGAGCTCCGCCATCCCCTTGACAAGTATCAATGCCACGCTGTCCACCTGCGCATATGAATGACCTATCCAATGCAAACTTTGGTCCAAGTCTAGTGCCTCTAAGTCGTGTTTGACAATTGTTAAACTCGACAATGGGCAATGGAACACGTTTCATTATGGCGCTATATTTGCCCATAGAACCAAAATCATCTTTTCCCCAGCCGGTAGAAAAACATGTGTTACCGGGTTCCGGAATATCATCTTGTTGTGGTAAACATATAACATTAATGTGATCATCCAAAGCAACTGGTTGACTTAGAATTACAAGTGCGAAATCATAAGCTATGTTTCTGCTTTTATATTCTGGATGCCATATAACAGTTTGAACCGATCTTTCTTGATACGGTAGGCGCTCTTTCGTTGTTTGTGTGTCCCACTCTCCAGCTCGGACAATAAATGATCCTGTTTTAACCGTCTCAACACAGTGCACAGCGGTCAAAACCACCTGTTTATGTATAAGTGATCCAGCACAGAAATAGCTTGAATTTTCTGAATGCAATAATGCTACCGTCCATGGAAACTCGCCAAAGCCCGCTTCATTTTGGGATACCCCGGAAAGAGTAAAATCTAATCCACCTGTGTTGCGAACACCGCAGCCCCTTGGTTGGTTTGGTCTTTGATCCAAGGGCGTCGGATTCAACGTCCTATTGAGCGTCCTATTATCATCACAACATACGTCTACAGATGCCGGGCATATTGGATCATCGGCGTTAAAACGAATGTCTATAACACCAAATCCGTCAAAAGAGCCATCTTCAGTGACACTATTCGTTGATGGATCACATTTATAATAAGGTACGCAATTACAAGTGGCAGTTTTGCCACTAGTTGAACTGAAATTTGAATGTTGTCTTATGGTTTCTATGGGATCGGGTGTAACCACTAATCCGATTCCGCTATGCAGTTGCGCTGGACGATTACTATTAGTATTAAATATTTCATCAATGTTCTTTTGTGCGTTTATATTCTGCTGAGGAGCAGGTGACGATAGGCCTAATAATGTAATTGCACATATTGATATAAAAGTACTTTTACAGCCAGTCATCTGTAATGTAAAATAAGAAATTATTTCAACATTAAGCTTGGACCAAATAAATGTTCAATGTTATTTAACTAAAAGTTTAATAGTCTCAAGGTCTACAAGCGCTAAAATGGAAAAAACAATTACAATACATAATATAACATGGTTTTAAGAACAATTTCTTCGTTTAAAATTATATATACATTTTTAAAACTTTACTCAAACTACATACATATATGATATAAACCATATCAGGCAAAGTCTAAAACCAGCATAATAAAAACAAAAAGAGAACGGTATAGTCGATTATATATATATATTTTATATGGTTAGAAAAGCTTCCTCCTGCCTATTACATCACATCCCATAGGCATGGATGGAAACAAAAAATTATTACTCTCACCAACTTAAAAGTAGCAACAAAGGCTTAGAAGCTGCTCATAAATGCTCATAGTGTATAACCTGCTGTAATTCCCTCTGAAATCACAGACGCTTTAAAGAAAAACCAGAAACCAAAACTTTCAGTCTAGAAGCTTAAAAGTCGAATCCAACTTGTGGCGCGTGTCCAGAACTCACAGAAAAGCAGCCAGGTAATCATTAGGACTTTCATTGGTCCCCAACGGCTTATCCCTGCAGAGCCAAGAGCGGATAGCAATCAGCAGCCAGTGGGAAAGCCACATAGAGAAATGGAAGTATACAGATGCTGGCTTTACAGCACCTCAAAAAATAATGTTCTCTTCAAGAACGAATCATTCTATTGACAGAAAACATTAAACACGACTTTTAGCAAACGTTTGCAACTAATTATCTGCAAGCAACATCTATATCTGATTTTATTTTATCTGATCGTATCTAATTGTAATCAGATACCATTGCATCTGTGTACTGCCATTCCGCATTACAATCTGCGAAGATCGTAACCATTTGGCCGTGGCCAAACATGAATCGACAAACTTGCGCTGCGTCAATGTCACTGGAGTCTGGATGCTGAATCTGAACTATATAGCTGTTATATCGACGTCGACGTTCATACGGACGGACAGAGAGACGGACATGGCCAGATCGACTCGGCTATTGATCCTAATGAAGAATATATATATTTTATATGGACGGAAACGCTTCCTTCTACCTGTTACTACTTTGCAACCAATCTAGAATACCCTTTTACTCTACGAGTAACGGGTATAAAAAAATGTCCCATCGATGGTCAGCTGGATAACAGAACCATAAAACACCTTTCCTCCAGGGCAGTGGTTTTTATAGTTCTCATTATCAATGAGCTGTGGAAATCGGCCCGTATAAGTATGATTCCCAAGCCAGACAAGCAGCGCACTTAATTTAAAAACTTTAGGTCAATCAGTTTACTTCCGGCATTAGGGAAAATGGTCGAAAGAGTCATCTTAAGCCCGAATATCGGTTTGCACAACGTGGCATGGTCGATTCCTAAGTGGCAGTTTGGATTTCCAAAAAGACACGGGACAACTACATCGTGTAGTAAATTTTACACTGGAGGCCAAGGAAGAAAGGCAATACTTTGTGGCAGTTTTCATGGAAATTCAGCAAGCCTTTGACAGGTGGTACATACATATGTTAACAATGTAAGCTTGCGCCTTTGCTTACCCCGCAACTACATCGGCTAGTAACCACCTTTCTAGGGGATAATTCGTTCTGTGAAACTGTAAATAGAATCAAATCATCGAAAAGACCGAGTTCCCCAAGACAGCGTCCTCGGCCTTACATTTTATTGTCTGTACACTGCTGAAATGCCAACTACAAGATCAGTCCAAACTATGGACACTGATGACGTTCTTATTCCAACATATGCTGATGATACCGCAGATGTAGTTAGAAACCGCCTAGTCATTGCTGCAGAAGCCTTAAAGGAGTAGTTTTGTTCCATTGAAAAATGGGCCAGGATTGGAACATAGGAATAGACTGTAGTAAATGCGCAAATGTCACATATTCGACATGACCGGTTAGCTACAGTAATATAACGCTTCTTGGGTCCGTGCTGGAGCATAGGTCTCAATATAAATACCTTGGTATGCTTCATTGGTAAAGCATACATAAATTCCATAAACTGGAAGGCCATACCTCTAAAGGGGACATTAGCCACGACATTCATGGCTTAATTGGTGAAGCATACTATGTTTTCAAAAGTTGCGAAAATGTCGTAACTCATATCCGCTTTGGAGGTATGGCCTTCCAGATTATGGAATTTATGCTAAATCGCACATAAACGAAATCCGTAAAGCTCAGAGGAAAATCCTCAGAACAATGTGCATGCGTACATGCGTACTAGGGACATAGATCCAGCAATGGAGAAGGTTGGTGACGTTATCCAAACACTAGCTCAGAAGTACGAAGACAGGCTGAACTGGCATACCATTGTTCTCGTTAGACGCCTGTATCGGCAGAATGTATGGAGAAGACTCAACCCATAGTAACTATCCTTTAGAACCCGTGGAGTTTTGGGCGGTTTGTGGGCGTTAGAGTGGGCGTGGCAACATGAATCGACAAACTTTCGCTGCGTCTATGTCTCTGGACTCTGTATGCTTAATCTCAACCTTCTAGCTTTAGTTGTTCCTGAGATCTCAGCGTTCATACGGACGGACAGACAGACATGGCCATATCGACTCGACTATTGATCCTGATCAAGAATAAATATACTTTATATGGTCGAAAACGCTTCCTTCTGCCTGTTACATACTTTGCAACGAATCTAGTATACCCTTTTACTCTACGAGTAACGGGAATAAAAATTGGTATCTGTCAAAACCCTATTTCCCAGACTCATTGTCTCAACAGCAACATGCTTATTTGTTTACATCCGTATTGAATTATAAAAAGTCCTGGGGCTGATATGTTATCATACCCTATGCTTCAAAACGTGGAGATTCTAAAAGTGGAGATTCTGGAACATACCCACAGACATGGATATCATGACTTATCCCAACACCAAATGCCCACATCTGAAATGATTAGTCATATTCATGGAAATGGGAAAAATAAGAATTAAATGAAATAAAACAAAAGAATATGCTATAGACGAGTTCCCCGACTATATTATTTGAAATCAAACTTGCACAGCCATGGAACACTAAAATTCCATTGCTAAATCCCAAATTGCTACCGATTAGAATTCCCGAGATATCGATGTTCTTTCGGACAGGGAATTGAAAGGCCTCAGAAAACAATAGGTTACCTGGATATGAATTGCACACGATTCTTTGGGTGTTTGTGTTGAACTTAGTATCAACCATATAGCTTTCGAGTTATCTACGTTAATCTGGTCGGACAACAGACGTCTGCATGAATACAGTCAAAGCAGCATATGGTACTCTCACTCAAAGTTCTGACTGAATGAGTGAGACATTGAGTAAAACGGATTTGGCAAATGTGGTAAAGGCATGAGTAATAAATTTACTATAACCGAACGGCGAGGCAATGCACGAATGAGTACTCGCGACCGAGTACTCGGAATAACCGAAACGGTTAACTGTGCGCCGCATTGGCGACACAAGACAGAAAAATAGAAAGACATGTATTAATCAATTACTGAATGCAGAATCATAATTTTGTTTATAGTATCAAAATTGTTAAATTAATTAATAGTAATTTAGTAATAGTAATTTATAGTATCAGAATTGTTAAATTAATTAAATTTCTAGCATCTGAATATGTGTTATTCTATTTACACATATATTAGGTATCTACATATATTATGTTGTACATATGTACGCAATTTACTAAGAACTTAGGCTTTCGTTCCAGCTCTGCATTCTCATGCAAGCCATTTCCAAAAATTTTATCCGAGTACTCTAAACATTTACTCTGCATAAACTCATTCTATCCATTCTGCTTTGGATTGAATTTCACTCATTTCGCATACAACGAAAACAACGCTATACAATGCGCAATTTACTCATTTGAAACCGTTTCAGCACACCGAGTTGCGAGTTAGGCTTGTGAGTACTCAAATAATCGAAAATTTTGAGAGCATTCGTGCAGACGTCTGTCGGACAATCGCACATGACGACTGAGCTAGTAATTTAGGACTACAATCGAAATTATACATATATATAAATATAAATACAAAAAAATTATATACATAAATTGTATACATATGCATTTTATGGTGTCGAGAACGTGTTTAACGGGCTTAACAATACTGGCTTTGTTGTTTTTCATACAACTCGTGCAAATATATAGCTTGTTATTACACTTTGCAATCAATCTTTTTATATAACATTAATTTTGTTCTTTGGAAAAACTGTATGTAATTTTCTTAATTTGTATTTTTAAATTGTTATTGGTTCTTCTTTTCACACTGTGACTTCTATACTTAATTTGTATCATTTATTTGTTGTCAAAATAGTTAAGTTATTAAAATAATATTAATAATTTTATAGCTACTATTATTTTATAGCTCAATAAAAACACACAAATAACAAGAAAAGAATATAATGGAAAGCAAAAATTAAAATTACTCTGATGTATCCAACATATTTATGATTTAAGAGTTATAAAATTATTGCAAATATAGTTAAAACTACATTTATCATAAATCAGATAAATAATCAAAAAATCACATAAAAAGCGAAATATTTATTATAGAATGATTATATGAAAACATTTTTAACTGCACATGTATGTTTTAATCTTTTAAATTATACTTCCTTTATGGTAAATACTTATTCTAATATTTTAAGTTACCACAACAAGTAATATTAAAACTGTGCTATGAAATACACAAAAATAATTTTATCACCGCGTTTCACCTAAATTTTAAGAAGTCAACTCACACAAATTTCAGTCAAGTTTTAATTGTTGTTGGTTAGTTTATACATTTGTTAACTTAAACATTATAACTATAATTTCTTATATTTTTTAAATATTATTATTAAGTATATTATTAAGTATAAACCATATTTATATGTGGTATAAATATGTGTATTACTTTATAAATGTGGATCGCTTTGTTTTGTTGCTCTGATCGCGGGACAAACGTCTTGACTACTGGTGTCGAGAGCCTAACCGGATGAAATATGTAAGTTTTCTGAAAGTATATATTTATGTATATATGTACATATGTGTAAGCGTATATATAGATTACCTTAAAGCAACACAAACGTCACTAGGTTAAAAAGTAAATATAAGTGATAAGAACTGAAAACTATACTCAGTGCAAAATTAATTTTAAATTTGTATTAAAACAATATTTGTATAAAGCGAACCGAATAATGAAAATTAAGATATTGTGATTTCTTTGTTGAAAATAGGATCCTATAAACTCTACAAAAGGGGCGAAATTCTTTTGGCGTATTATTTCGACAAGTAATACAATTTAAAAAAAAAACCTGTGTTATGTGTGTGGGAGTGGCAGTGTTGGGGGGGTTGCGGGGGTTTTGGGCTTCACAGTGTGCAGTGCTAGAGTGGCAGAGTGGACGTGGGTAAAATATAGATTGAAATTGGCAAGGCAAATGATATAAAAAATAGTTTCTTATATCGAGCTGTTTTACAGACAAAAAAGGATTTTGAGATTTTAAAATAATGTTCACCATAATCCATTTTTAATATTTTTATTTTTATACTTTAGCTCGTTATGATCGTGCTTTTCGAAATTACGTGAAATGTCGTACATAGTGTTGAATCAATTGACAAACAGGTTTTATATTAGAGGTGCAAAAACCCTGCTTACGGCAAAGCAAATAAACAACACACATCAATAAATACACAAATACATAGACGCGAATTTTCTGCATTAAAACAAATGAAATTAATGTAGATAGAAATTGAAACTAAGAAATATTAATATGCGTTAAAAACCTTATATGTGAGCAAATAATTCTTTGGGATATTCAAAAGAATGAGCAAGACATTTATGGTAACGTTCCATGCGTTTACGTCTCTAGAATCTGCTTGATTAATCTAAACATTATTAATCGCTCTTTAAAAAATTATCGACTTCTTGCCAAATCAAAATTTCTTGTTGCCGACGGCAAAATTTTGTTTGTCAAATTTGTGGTGGGGGGGGTCAGATATACATTTTTTATAAAAAAACTAAGGGGTAGAATGAACTTGTGGTTGTGTGAAATAAACATCAATGGACCACTTAGGAAACTATTTTTTCCCTTAGTAATAAGATCTTATTTTATATAAAACAAGAGAGAACGCGATAGTCGAGTTCCCCGCCTATCTGATACCCGTTACTCAGCTAGTGGAAGTGCGAAGGGGAGTCTTCAACACTGACAGTTTTTGGCCGTTTGTGGGCGTTAGATTGGGCGTGGCAAAAAGTTTTTTGGCAAATCGATAGAAATTTACAAAACCAATACAAAAATGAAAAAATGTCAAAACATTTTTCAAAAGTATGGGCGTGGCAGCTTTGGGCGGCTTGTGAGCTCTAGAGTGGGCGTGGCAACATGAATCGACAAACTTGCGCTGCGTCTATGTCTCTGGAGTCTGTATGCTTAGTCTGAACTTTCAAGTTTTTGTAGTTCCTGAGATCCCGACGTTCATACGGACGGACAGACGGACATGGCCAGATCGACTCGGCTATTAATCCTGATTAAGAATATATATACTTTATATGGTCGGAAATGCTTCCTTCTGCCTGTTACATACCTTTCAGCGAATCTAATATACCCTTTTACTCTACGAGTAACGGGTATAATAAGGCATTTACTTCTCATTTCGGCCAGACAAAGGTGCCAGTTTTAAAATCGCAAAAAGTTTACGAATTCGAAAACCGCAGCACCAGTTTTGCGATTTCAAAATCCAAATCGTAAAATTTTTACGAATTCGATTACCGGCACATGCCTGAATAACTCTTTGAGGCACGCTTTATTACATTACTTGTGTGCCCTCTTTTATAGTTTCTATTGAAGAATACCTATTTACCTATTATGATCAGACCACTACAGCAGAGTTTCATATAGTAGTCTTCTTTCGCATACTATCCTGGTGCGCAACGTCACTGCGGTTTCTGCCGCCCACAGTAATAAACGGGTTTCGTGGTATCGCGTTTTTCTCTTCTAATTCAATCGTTAATTGATTCAGCCTCAAAAACCGGACAAAACACTTCAATATTTTCTGATTTGTTTCATATAGCTTCAAAAACCAGCAATCTTGTTTGAATTTAATATTCGACAGTCAACGATTATTCCTCTTCGAGTGCGTGCGTATGTGCCTATCCATTTTTCAGTTATTTGTTTATCGTCTTGTTTATCCCTTCTGCCAATAGCCAATTTTTTTTCAAAAAATCACCCCCTATTAAAAATGGACCTGAAAGAGAGTGGCAGAAGGCAAAAAGTTGTGGATGCTGAGTTGTTGCTTACCCATTAACCCCACAATGATCGCTTGCTACACCCAAGGCTGGCGATCCCTTATAAAGTTACCTTATGTTTCGGACATCCTTTAGGAATTGTATGGCTTCCAATAAAAAACAAGAGAGAACGCTATAGTCGAGTTCCCCGACTATCTGATACCCGTTACTCAGCTAGTGTAAGTGCGAAGGACAGTTTTTGGCGGTTTGTGGGCGTTAGAGTGGGCGTGGCCAAAAGTTTTTTGGCAAATAGATAGAAATTTACAAGACCAATGCAAAAATGGAAAAATATTAAAACATTTTTCAAAAATGTGGGCGTGGCAGTTTTGGGCGGTTTGTGGGCGTTAGAGTGGGCGTGGCAACCTGAATCGACAAACTTGCGCTGCGTCTATGTCCCTGGAGTCTGTATACTTAATCTCAACTTTCTAGCTTTTGTAGTTCCTGAGATCTCGACGTTCATACGGACGGACAGACGGACAGACGGACGGACAGACGGACAGACGGACGGACAGACGGACATGGCCAGATCGACTCGGCTACTGATCCTGATCAAGAATATATATACTTTTTATGGTCGGAAACGCTTCCTTCTGCCTGTTACATACTTTTCAACGAATCTAGTATACCCTTTTACTCTACGAGTAACGGGTATAACAAGAGAGAACGCTATAGTCGAGTTCCCCGACTATCTGATACCCGTTACTCAGCTAGTGTAAGTGCGAAGGAGAGTCTTTAACACTGTCAGTTTTTGGCGGTTTGTGGGCGTTAGAGTGGGCGTGGCCAAAAGTATTTTAACAAATAGATAGAAATTTACAAGACTAATAAAAAAAAGAGAAAAATTCACAACATTTTTCAAAAGTGTGGGCGTGGCAGCTTTGATCGGCTTGTGGGCGTTAGAGTGGGCGTGGCCACTCGTCGGAAATCGATAGAAATTTACAAGACTAATACATAAATGAAAAAATATCAAAACATTTTACAAACATCAATATCAACATTTTTGGACTCGCGTCGGGGTAAGACGTATTTTCATCGAGCTCTGTATGAAATCAATTTACTTAAGTGAAGTGAATAAATAAAACAGCGAAAAGACGCTATTAGCAATGTTAAATTGCAAATCTATAATATTTGTTGTGTGTGGAAACATTAAATTAAAACAAAAGCTAATTTAAATAGACAACAAACAAATCCAAAATGAGCCAACGCGATTTGCGCGCTCAGCGGCAAAAAGAGCAAGACGAGCGCCGGCTCTCTCTCTAACGAAACAATGCATACTTCACCGTCGTGTCTGACGCCCGCGAGTGCCAAACAATCCATCGGGCCAATGACCTAGCACCTGCAGAAAGCAAACGAACGCGGTCTTGCTCACCAATGCTTATGACTGCACGATGTGAACCCGAACGCATTGAGAGCGTCTCTCCCGCGCTCTCCTCATTGCAAACGGTGTCAAGCTCTGTAGCTACCAGCACAGTAACTGCGATATCTACTGCAACTGCACCTATAGCAACAAGAACAACAACAACAACAACACTATGCTCAGTACCAAAAGCTGTGTACATTTCTGCTGAATCAACAACAACTAAAGCAAGTGCACTCTCTCCGACTCTGGAAAACAAAAGCGGACAAGAACCAAAACAAAACACAAAACTGTTTCAAGCAGGGCTGGATCGCTTAATTCAAATAAAGCGAAAGCTAAGCCCACAACACAAACAGGCTGGCAATCAGCCGAAAATAAATCGCACCAACGTTGACAACTCAACTTCAAATAGGTTTGCACTACTGGATGACTGCGAAGTGCATCCAATCAAAGAACAGGAGCAGAAGAAGATTAAGCCGCCACCAATATTTATACGAGAGAAAACCTCAAGTGCATTGGTTAACAAACTAGCTACGATCATCGGAGAAAACAAGTTCCACGTTATACCTCTTGCCAAGGGAAACATACATGAAACGAAAGTGCAGACTCCGGATGAGTCTAGCCATCGATCAGTGACCAAGTACCTGGATGAAGCTGGAAAGAGTTACTATACCTACCAGCTTAAAAGTGCCAAAGGATTGCAGATTGTCATTAAAGGAATTGAATCATCAGTGACCCCATCCGAAATTATCGAGGCACTAAAGGAGAAAAACTTTAAGGCAAAAACGGTGATCAACATTCTTAACAGGAAGAAAGAGCCGCAGCCACTCTTCAAAGTCGAACTGGATCCATCGAGTCAAAGAATCAGCAAAAATGAAGTACATCCTATTTATAAACTACAGTTTCTACTGCACCGGAAAATAACCGTCGAAGAGCCACACAAGCGCAAGCAGCCTGTGCACTGCACTAACTGCCAAGAATATGGCCACACCAAAGCGTACTGCACCCTAAAATCTATCTGCGTCGTTTGCAGCGATGCTCACAGTACCGCAAACTGTCCTAAGAACAAGGACGACAGCTCAATTAAATTATGCAGAAACTGTGGCGAAAACCACACAGCCAACTGGCGAGGATGCATTGTTTACAAGGAACTTAAGAGTCGCCTAAACAAACGAGTGCCTTAAGTTCGTGATCGTACCACACCAACAATTCACAAAGCAATGGAACCGAGTACAACTAACATCCCTTTGTCTACCAGCTACCCAACAGCGCCAAATATTTCCTTTGCAAGTGCACTAAAATCAGGGATCCAAACACCAGCAGCGGACACCTCCATTCATCAAACAAACACTCACGATAACATGCAACAGCAGCCAATTGGCGTTGAAGCGATTATGCTTTCGATGCAGCAAAGCATGAAAGACTTCATGGCCTTCATGCAAACAACTACGCAAGCGCTTATGAGGAACCAAAACATCCTTATTCAAATGCTCATTTCTTCTAAAACAGTTTAATGACTCCCCTAATAATAGCAACCTGGAACGCTAATGGCGTTTCGCGGCACAAGCTAGAACTTGCTCAGTTCTTAGCCGACAGAAACATTGTTAATATGCTACTCTCAGAGACTCACCTTACTGAAAAGTACAATTTTCAAATACCAGGATACAAATTTTACTTTACGATTCATGGCAAGGCCCATGGAGGCACTGGCATACTAGTACGATCGCGAATCAAACACCACTTTGTTAGTAATTGGCAAGAAGACGGTCTACAATCTACCTCTATAAGCCTCCAATGCTATAACGGTGCTCTCACTCTGGCTGCTGTCTATTGCCCACCCCGCTTCACAATATCAGAGGACAAATTCACAACACTCTTCGACTCGCTCGGTGAAAGGTTTGTTGCAGCTGGTGATTGGAATGCCAAGCACATGTACTGGGGATCTCGGATATCGACCCCTAAAGGAAAACAGCTATACAACGCAATTATTAAACCGCAAAACAAGCTTAATTATGTTTCTCCGGGTACGCCTACATACTGGCCAGCAGATCCTAAAAAGCTTCCAGACTTGATTGACTTTTCCATCACCAAAAGGATATCCCAATAAATGATTACAGCTGAGGCACTTTCAGAACTTTCATCTGATCACTGCCCGGTGCTCTTTAACCTTTTGTATCAACTGCAACACATCGAGCGGCCGTATAGACTCACAAGCAACAGGACCAACTGGGAGAGGTACAAAAAATATGTTTGTTCACATACCGACTTCTCTAGCTCATTGAAAACCGAGCAAGACATCGATCAGTTTGCTGGTAGCCTAAAATCAACACTAGTTGCAGCAGCAAAAGCGTCAACTCCACAAGATACCCACGGATGCAGAAAAAAGTTCAACATCACAAGTCGAGATACCGAACTTCTTGTGCTTGAAAAACGACGACTTCGAAGGGAGTGGCAGGAGCACAGATCACCTGGCGCAAAGAGTAGACTAAAAGCAGCCTCTCGCAGACTTACTAAAACGCTTAAGAAAAAAGAAGCGGACCCACAACTGCGTTACATCGAGAATCTCATGCCCACCAGCACAAAAAACTCATTGTGGAAAGCCCACAGGAATCTGCAGGCACCAGCAGAAACTGTCGTACCCCTCCGTAACTCTACCGGAAACTGGTCTCGTAGTGACATGGACAGAGCACGAGTCTTCGCTGATCATCTCAAAAAGGTATTCCAACCAAATCCAGCCACTAACTCATTTACTCTACCACCCTTAACTGCATCTGACTTAGCAGAAGAATTCCGGCCAAGCGAAATAACGAAAGTCATTAGAGAGCAACTGAAGACTGGAAAATCGCCTGGCTTCGATTTAATAACACCGAAAATGATCATCGAGCTTCCAATGTGTGCAGTTCTACAAATCTGCCTACTCTTCAACGCTATCACCAAAATTGGATACTTTCCTCAAAAGTGCAAGAAATCAGTTATAGTTATGATCCCTAAGCCTGGGAAAGACAAAGCACAGCCATCATCATACAGGCCAATAAGCCTACTTACTTGTCTCTCCAAGTTATTTGAAAAAGTACTGCTGCTACGAATCAGTCCCCACCTTAAAACACAGGACACACTCCCATCGCACCAATTTGGTTTTCGGGCCAAACAGGGAACTATTGAGCAGGCTAACCGCATCACAACGGAAATTCGCACTGCTTTTGAGCATCGGGAATATTGTACAGCTTTATTCTTAGACGTTGCACAAGCTTTCGATAGAGTATGGTTGGATGGACTTATGTTTAAAATAACCAAACTGCTGCCTCAAAACATACATAAGCTTCTAAAGTCTTACTTATACAAAAGAGTGTTCGCGGTTAGATGTAGTTCAAGCACTTCAAACGATTGTACTATTGAAGCTGGAGTGCCCCAAGGAAGTGTATTAGGTCCAATTCTATACACCCTATACACGGCGGACATCCCAACAGACTACCAGTTAACAATATCCACATTAGAGGGCTGCATAACACCATTCAAACCGGCAAATGAGACATTCGTGTTGAAACGAACGAAGTGAATTCGGCGCGTTTGCAAATGAACGAAGTGAAGTCGGAAACGCGCGCCGACTTCAATTCATTCAATTCAAACGGCACATTCTGAAACGAATGAAGTGAAGACCGAGTAAAGTGAATGGGTGATTCGAATGTCTTGTCTGCGTATGTGTGTGTGTGTGTGTGAGTTTCAATACAAGATGCTAAATTCATGTTTTAATATTATTGTTTATTATTACTTAACTGATAATACATTATATTCTTATCTTATAAATATATATATATTTTTTCTTTAATTTTCAATGTTATTGTGTAAAAACATAATTTTATTAATATTTTCCGAGTTAAGCGAAATGGCAGAACGTTTATCTGTTATTTATATATTCGTATTAGACAAATGCTACAATATTATTAAATAAGACGCACACGCACATAATAATACACAAACACAGAAAACTTAGACTTACCTCCGCGCTGTCCGAACTCATTTTACACAATGACAACATAAAGTATTCAGAGTACTCTGAATTTCTATTGAAAATTCATTGGCATCATTTAGTTTTCACGCGCATTCATTGACTTCATTTCGCTCGGGTGCCAAAAACTCCGAACGCATACGAAGTGAACGCAAAGAGATCGCGACAACTGAATGGTATGTATTCTAAATACATACTAAAACGAATGAGTACTCTAAATGCAAACAAATAGAATGGTGTTATGCAGCCCTCTAATCCACATTCGCTGATGACACTGCAATACTGAGTCGATCCAGATGCCCAGTAAAAGCTACGATGCAACTAGGACGCTATTTAACATGTGTAGAGAATTGGCTTGCAAATTGGCGCATACGAGTAAACGAACAAAAATGCAAACAAGTTACGTTTACCCTTAACAAACAAAGCTGCCCGCCCTTGGTTATGAAACACACGCGCATCCCACAAGCCGATGACGTAACATACTTAGGTGTTCATCCTTTTGTATAACTCCGTTCTTAAACCCATATGGACCTATGGCTCCGAGCTATGGGGCAATGCATCGAGAAGCAACATCGACATCATACAGCGAGCACAGTCTAGGACTCTGAGAATCATAACTGGAGCTCCATGGTATCTTCGGAACGAGAATATACACAAAGACCTAGAAATAAAACTTGTCATTGAGACAATAACAGAGAGAAAAGTAAAATACAAGGAAAAACAAGGCTCACATCCAAATCCCCTTGCAAGAAAACTTCTTCGAGTATGCAGCCAAAGTCGACTGCACCGCAACGATCAACCAGCCCAGCGTTAAATTTGTTAGGCCACATAGCTTAAATCATCTCATAAAATTATAATTAGCTAGCTTAGAATAAGATTTGAAAACTTATTGTTAATCTCTTAAGTAAAAGGGAAGTTTCAATAAATAAGAAGATTTACAAAAAAAAAAAAATTCAAAAGTGTGGGCGTAGCAGCTTTGGGCGGTTTGTGGGCGTTAGAGTGGGCGTGGCAAAAAGGTTTTTGGCAAATCGATAGAAATTTACAAGCCCAATACAAAAATGAAAAAATATCAAAACATTTTTTTTTAAAGTGTGGGCGTGGCAGTTTTGGACGGTTTGTGGGCGTGGCAATATGAATCGACAAACTTGCGCTGCGTCTATGTCTCTGGAGTCTGTATGCTTAATCTCAACTTTCTGGCTTTTGTAGTTCCTGAGATCTAGACGTTTATACGGACGGACAGACAGACATGGCCATATCGACTCGACTATTGATCCTGATCAAGAATATATATTTATATGGTCGAAAAAGCTTCCTTCTGCCTGTTACATACTTTTCAACGAATCTAGTATACCCTTTTACTCTACGAGTAACGGGTATAATTAGGGTTTTCTTCACTGGGCGCAACGTAAGCCTCTCTAGGCAATTATTTAAGCTCTCGGACGAGAATAAATGTTATATTAATTCTTGTTGGAACCACACTTGCACTTGCTGGGGTTATGGCCGACTCTGAGACCGTGAAATAAAAACTAAAATTTAACGATGCGATACTGCTCCTGCTGCTACTGCTGCTGATGTTGCTGTGCCGTAAAAATCGCCCTGACTCGAAGAGCCCGATACTTTGGGTATGGCGGCGCCCCAAGCACGTGTCTCGGTTTCTTTAGGCCAAAAAAAATTACAAAATAGACCGTCGAGTTGTTTTTGGAAAAGTAAATTATAAAACTTGGTGCCAATCCTAAAAGAAGGATTTTTACTTGTTTACGGCCAGGGTGCCGAAGCCCAAAATAAATAATTACCTTGGCACTTACATTTTTTGGCTCTCCAGAGCACGTCCGTTTCAGTTGCTGGTCGGATCGAAAAGACTGGACCAAGCTTTGGACGGATATAGCTCAAGTCGGTGCGGTAAGCGAGTTTAAGAACGGCATATCTGAAGGAAATGCGAATGCATTTAGGGAACTGCTTGCAAGCGTAGGCGATGACCCCTATTGTCTCGCTAGCAGTAAGAAAAATACCTTATGCCGCTAGTGCAGGAAGTCCACAGGATCCAGCCGCCCCGGCTAGCATCGTGTCGGAGCTATTACCAAGACACCATACGTTATGGCAACTCGCGCTAAAACCCGCTGCCTCCGACTTTCCGCGTATTACAGCATGCGAAGTCGTTCAATCAACAAAGAGGATCAAGCCAAACAAAGCTCCTGGCATTGACCGTATCCCGGGTGTAATCGCTGCCAACGCAAGGCAGAGTCCTCCCCAAGCGTTGGAAATCAATAAGCTTGTCTTACTGCCGAAAGGCAAGGGGCCAGCAAATATAGCAGGCATACCCGCCCCTTATGTCTGCTGGACGTTGTGGGCACACACTTTAAGCGGCTACTGTATGTGCGTATAAAGCGAGAGTCCCACAGACCTTCAAAGCCAACAGTATGGCGTCCGGAAGGGGAAAATAACACTCGACGCTCTCACAACCGTAGCAGACGGAGCCGAGAATACACTCGACGGTGACCGAGGCCTAGATGGCAGTAAGAAGTTCTGTGCCATCATCTCGCTTGTCGCCAAGAACGCATTAAACAAAGCAAGATGGCCCAACATCCTCTGCGCAATGCGCCAGGTCTCTTGAGGTGTTCCTCAAGGGTTGGTACATGGACCGATCTCGTGGAACATGTTGAATGCTGGTATATTAGGCATCAGCAATACCAGGGGCGTAGAGCTGGCCTTCAACTTAACTTCTACAATTCAAACATTTTGCATATACCAGGATATTTTTTTTACAATGATGACCAAATGAATAATTAATTATATTTCGAAAACACAAAAACATTTTACGATATACTCCATTGTTTTTGTAAAAATCAATAATAATTATTTACACACATACAAGGGGCATTTCCACGCTGATAAATCACTAATATATGTATGAGTGACTTGAACATATTCCCTCTACACTACTTTTCAAATATAAGCCGCTGCTATACCACCCAAAATCATAAACTTCATTGAACGACAATTACTTGACCGGACTACGACCATTTCTGCTGCGGAACTAATAATACAACAAATCTTTAAAAATATGAAAAAAATCACATGACATATTTCGACCTTTCGAACAAGATCTCATACAACGTACTAACATCGCATAGCAGAATACAACAGTGACTGAAACAAGTTATCAGATTCTGAGATTACCTAGAAAATAAAAAAACCCCTAAGTAAGTAGAGTAACCCCTAAACAAAAAGCAAGGAAGCAAAGAAATATATTATAATAATAATAAGGCACCGTGACTGATATTTTTGAGTGCACCTCCATCACGCTGCAGCTTAACGCATAATAAGAGGGAGAGCGTTTTGGCTCACATCCAGCTAACAAATGAAATACCTTGACTAGCAGTCCTGGTGAGCTTCACAAGGACTGGAGTGAGAGCGAAAACTTTGTTACATCTGGAGCCCAAAACGTGATTATCCTGACAGTATACGAAAAAAATGGGGTGTGGGTTGGGTCTACCGCATATATCGCAAAAAGGCTGCACATAGTGTTCGATAAACACATATATTTGCTAAACTTGCAGACAAGGCAAATCCAATATCAAAACCATTTAAGGACTACATGTTTGAGATGCAGACCCTAATAAGGCCTCTGGGATACGGAAAAAAGGAAACGCTAGAGATGTTTAAGGAGAACTGCACACCAGACCTAGGATTAGCGTTGAGATGCTACCACCTGGACAACCCGGAGGCGCTCATGTGGATGAAATAAAAGAGCAGCAGTTATCCGCAGCGGTGACGATTGGTGGGGACGCATACAGGACAACGACCGAGACCCGGGAAAGAGCAAGATTCGTTAGCGAAGAACTGGCGGACGAACGATTACAAGGGCACGACGGCAAGTTAGGTTGGTGTCGAGGAAAAGTTGTCGGTCGCAATGATACAAGAAGACTGCGAAGAAGACGACGTGGATGAAGATTCACGGTTCCAGGAAAGGGATATTTCAATGGCGAGTGATGCCTTCGGAATACACTCCACATTAGCCACACTTTAACGGGCACTGAACCGGGTGTTTCCACCGGAATTGTCGCCACATACCTTTGCGTACCAAGCTGATATCATCGTAATTGGGCACCCTCGATGAACATAAAAGAAACCTCAGAGAGGTTCCACCGCTTAAAGAATACATTCCTAAGGGGAAAACCAAAGCATTACGTTTGTTACCTAGATCATCGCGTCAAATGCCAAGGAATAGGTACGGACCCAGACAAGGTAGCAGCCAAAGCCCAGTTAAAACCACCTCGTCAGTCCGTGAGCTAAGACCATTTAAATTGGAGTTGCATCATAGTACTGGCCATGACCAAATGGACGTCGTCACAGGACCACCAGCAAGCCTTCTAGGAGATGGAAGCAGGACTGATTGCAGACCCAGTCCTGGCGTTCCCCGACTTCGTAAAGATGTTTATCCTTTAAACGGACGCCGGCGACTACGGGATAGGCGCGATTCCCACACAGGATGTCGAGGAGGGCAAAAGCTGTCTTATACTGGAGACGGACTCTAAACGGTGCCCAAAAAACCTACCCAACAACAAAGGAGTGGTTGGCAATTACTGCCATACCTTGAGGGCACCATTTGAAGGTGGTGATACTGAAGTGATTTAACACCCTTCGGGAACCAGCCCTATGGGAAGAATTTCCAAGTAACCACAAAAGCTAGAGTAATATAACTTTGCGATTGCGTACAGGAATGGCCTGTTGATCTTAATCCACTACCCGAATTCACCAGCCACAATACCAGAGACAATACGCAGAGCGCTGCAGATTAAGGCCAAAGCAGAATGCAGCTGTGTCACAGAAATTCGTGGGAAAATTAAGGACCATCCTCAAAAGTTCCCAGACTACGCATACAGCAGGGAACGAACGTGACCTGGAAGCTGTGCGTTCCGTGGCAACTAAGGGAAATCGTCCTTCGAGAGAGTTATGACTCCCCATCAACAGACGTCTTGCTACAGGGACTACGACGTAAGCCGGGCAATTGCACGAAGCGTTATTAAAAACTGAATAGCCGTCTGGCGGGACCGGCCGAGAAAGAGCAAGGGACAGGAGGCTAGCGCGGCGTTCTCCTAGAGCTCAGCACCTCCACCCCACGAAAATAAAATTAAATAGTAGAACAAAGCAAATAAATATTAAGGAAACAAGAACGCTATGTGTTGTTACTGGCAACCTGGTTATACGTTTAATATGTACTTGGTGGGACGAACACACGAAATCTTCTGAGCTAGCCGCACGTATCTCATTGTGAACAGACCAATAAAAATAAGTTCGTTACTCTGTAATCTATTGCAACTACAATACATTGACAAAGAAATAATTTATGCAATAAATTAATTCATAAAAAATTAGAAAGTCACAAAAATGATGATGAAGCTTTACAATAACACCGATCCCGCAGGCAAACACAGCATCTGGGACGAGACCGACTAATTATTACGAATCTCTTTGCGTGCGTGATTAATTTTACTTCGATGCAAAAGCTCAAAGACTTCTACGAATTTTTCAGAACAGCTACACATAATCAAAGGAAGCCATGCAAAAAATAAATTAATTGCTTAAACTGACTCCCAAAACAGACCAACGGTAATGTCCATCAAATGGGAGCCACATACGCCAACGTAATGTCCATCAAATGGGAGCCACATACGCCAACGTTGCAGCTCAGACGACAAAAAATATTTAACCATCAAATAAAAAATACAATTACATACAAAAATCAAAACTCTCACATCGCATCTACATCCCGATGTAAAGCCTTCAACATGAAAATCATCAACCAAGTTATCACGACAAAATAGAGTATGGACACACTGCACACTGTACTCATCAAAATGTACTAAAGAAAATAACAATCGTTCTTATAGATAGTCTGTTGCACAAGGCGCCTATTTTCAACTCTCGAAGTGAATACCATAATATACTTTAAAAAAATCTTCTACTATATAGAATCAAAATACAAGCCTCTAACACCAACGTAAAACCTAAATACAAAGGAGCGAACCGCCCAAAGTGGACGTCTACTTGATCTACGTCTGTGCTACAGTGACCGCAAAACGCCTCCGCAAAAGACAAAGACCGATAGGCAGCTCCTGTGCGCTGATAAGATGGCGGAAGTCGGTCTGGTCCTGGACCACCTATATTCCACCTAGATGCCAGCATAGAAAAGAGAAAGCTGTAGATAAGACACAGCAAGCCACCGCCATCCCAAAGAGAGACAGCTACGCGCAAAAGGTCGCTGCTTACCCCGATAGTGATCGGAAGCTGGACACAAACAACTTAGGCGCATGACAAGCAACGCAGAGAAAGAAGTCGTGAGAGAAGACAGCAAGCTCTTTGAAACGACGAAGTGGTCCTGGCCAAGGGCAAGCTAAGGGTGCGCGTCAAAGAGGCTGCTGTTTAAAAAGGAGCAACCCGGACATACTTACGATAGCAAGGTGCTTACAAGGTCCCAAATCCTTCCTATAAATTAGCGCCAAAAGATCCAAAGCTAAACACATTGCGGGCAGTAGAATATATCGTATGCGTACACGGCTTCCTGCCGGAGGAAATTCTCAAGGTCGCCAGGGATATGCCGTCGGTTGGTATCAGTGACACCGCAGTTAATCTAGCAATAAGCGAGCATTTAATGCATTTAATCATGGAAGGCGTCCATGGCATTGGAAATTCAGAAGCTAGTACTGCTTCCCAAGCCGAACAAGCCACCCTAGAATCCATCAATATATAGACAGATATGCCTTAATACCCACGTATGCTTACACTGGGGATCGGAGATGCCTTTAAGTCGACAAAATGGGACTTCTTTATAGGAACATTACAGCCCGTACTGGTGGGCATAGTCAAGTCCTACTTCAGCTACTGTATGACACAGATACAGCGACACTTAAGCACAGAGTAACCTTCGTAGTACCCCAAGGCTAAGTCACTGCTGTGAAACGCCATGTACGACGAGGTGCCGATGCTGGCGAAAACAAACATGAGGGCTGCGTGCGAAGGTAGTGCATTATCGCGAATACAGGGGCGCAGTCATTTCCTCTATGCCGTCTGCAGGGCGATAGTACTATACGTAGCCCAGATCCGGGCCTGGAATCGACGCTCAGATTATGTGCTCTTAGCGTTTGTTCTGGGTTTCGAACAATATCGGACGACGCAGCAAGTCTTTTCGCTTGCAGTGCTGGACAGTGGCATAGTAGATTCTCTATTGTTTCTTCCATTTCTTCGTCCCTACAGCTACGGCAGAAATCATTATACGGGGCATTTAGTCTTCTGGCATGGGTGCCTATCAACCAATTCCCTGTGATGACTCTCATTGCAGTGCTGAAGTTTGCTCTGGTCAATCTTAAAAGTTTTGACGTTCTCTTTGAGCTTATTTTTGGCCATATTTGGCGTGTTAGGCGACAGTGTGTGGTGTTTTATTGTCTGTTTGTTACGGTTTAGGTTTTCCCTAAGTAGTAGTTTACAAGTGGCTAAAGGCATACTCATGCCCTCTATCTCTTGTATGAGTGGCGCGGTAGTGCTCTCTCGAGCTAGTTCATCTGCGATGCAGTTGCCTTCTAAGTCCCTGAGTCCGGGTACCCATATAATGCTGATTACGAATTGTTGTGTCATCTCGTGTAAAGATCGGTAATTCGATACTGTTTTCGAGTGACTAGAGATTGAGCCAATCGATTTGATAGCTGCTTGGCTGTCACTGAAAATATTTACATGTGAGCCTTTCGGCTTTAGTGATTTTAAGTGTTTTAGGGCCTCCCTTATTGCTGCCACTTCAGCCTGGAAGACGCTGCAATGATCGGGGAGTCGGTGTGTAAAGCACTGCTGATGCACAAGGCCGCAACTCTTTGCATTTTTGCTAGCATTTTTATGCTGGATTTCTTTTTCAAAGCCGGCCACCATACCACGACGCCGTACAGTAGTATTGGTCTGACAATGGCCATATATATCCAGTTTACTATATAGGGTGTCATGCCCTATTTGAGCCCTATTGCTTTCTTGCACGTGAAAAGTGCTATTGAAGCTTTTTATACCCGTTACTCGTAGAGTAAAAGGGTATACTAGATTCGTTGAAAAGTATGTAACAGGCAGAAGGAAGCGTATCCGACCATATAAAGTATATATATTCTTGATCAGGATCAGTAGCCGAGTCGATCTGGCCATGTCCGTCTGTCCGTCCGTCTGTCTGTCCGTCTGTCCGTATGAACGTCGAGATCTCAGGAACTACAAAAGCTAGAAAGTTGAGATTAAGTATACAGACTCCAGGGACATAGACGCAGCGCAAGTTTGTCGATTCATGTTGCCACGCCCACTCTAACGCCCACAAACCGCCCAAAACTGCCACGCCCACATTTTTGAAAAATGTTTTGATATTTTTTCATTTTTGTATTGGTCTTGTAAATTTCTATCGATTTGCAAAAAAACTTTTTGCCACGCCCACTCTAACGCCCACAAACCGCCCAAAGCTGCTACGCCCACACTTTTGAAAAATGTTTTGAAATTTTTTCATTTTTGTATTGGTTTTGTAAATTTCTATCGATTTGCCAAAAAACTTTTTGCCACGCCCACTCTAACGCCCACAAACCGCCCAAAGCTGCTACTCCCACACTTTTGAAAAATGTTTTGATATTTTTTCATTATACCCGTTACTCGTAGAGTAAAAGGGTATACTAGATTCGTTGAAAAGTATGTAACAGGCAGAAGGAAGCGTTTCCGACATATAAAGTATATATATTCTTGATCAGGATCAATAGCCGAGTCGATTTGGCCATGTCCGTCTGTCCGTCTGTCCGTCTGTCCGTCCGTCCGTCTGTCCGTCTGTCCGTCTGTCTGTCCGTATGAACGTCGAGATCTCAGGAACTACAAAAGCTAGAAAGTTGAGATTAAGTATACAGACTCCAGGGACATAGACGCAGCGCAAGTTTGTCGAATCATGCTGCCACGCCCACTCTAACGCCCACAAACCGCCCAAAACTGCGACGCCCACACTTTTGAAAAATGTTTTAATATTTTTTCATTTTTGTATTGGTCTTGAAAATTTCTAACGATTTGCAAAAAAACTTTTTGCCACGCCCACTCTAACGTCCACAAACCGCCCAAAGCTGCCACGCCCACACTTTTGAAAAATGTTTTGATATTTTTTCATTTTTGTATTAGTCTTGTAAATTTCTATCTATTTGCCAAAAAACTTTTGGCCACGCCCACTCTAACGCCCACAAACCGCCAAAAACTGTCCTTCGCACTTACACTAGCTGAGTAACGGGTATCAGATAGTCGGGGAACTCGACTATAGCGTTCTCTCTTGTTTATATTTGTCTTTGAGGTTCAAATTCCAGTTTAGTTTCCTGTCAAGTATTACGCCCAGGTATCTTGCGCTGTTACTGAAGGAAAGTCTTTGATTGTTGAGGATGGGTGGGAATAGGTCTGGTATGTTAAGAGAAGAGAACCAGGGTTGAGGTTGACTAGGGTTGAGAGTTGATCTTAGATGCATGCCGATGATTCTTTCAAGGGTCTTTAGTAGGAAGGATGACAGACTGATTGGTCTGAAGTCCTTGGGGGTCGTGTGTGATGGTTTCCCAGCTTTGGGGATGAAGACTATACGGGACTCTATCCACGATTGTGGTAGGTGTCCAAGAAGTAGGGACCGTTTAAAAATGTCAAGAAGCCAGTTTATGGCTATATTTCCCGCCTTTTTAGTTCATAGTTGCAGGTTTCTGTGAAGATTGAAACTAGTTCGTTTAGACTAGAGATTGTTTGGGGGTATGGAGGGGGATCCGTTGGGATTTTTTCCCTTAAAATATTTTAGTATTTTTGCCAGTCTGTTTTCCTTGGCTTTTTGAAAACTGCTGGTTTTGAGGGATTGATTGTAAGGGTCGTTTCTATGTACCTGTGGTCCGAGAAAGAGTGCTTATCTATCACCCTCCAGTGAGTTACTGTCTTTAATAGTGGTTTAGAGACGAGAGTTAGGTCTATTACTTCTTTTTGGTTCTAGATGATAAAGTTAAAAAGAGACTCACCGCGGTCGTTTGTGTCTGTACTTTCCCATTGTGTATGGTGGGCGTTAGCATCACAGCCTATTAGTAGGCCTATGTTTTGCTTTTCGCTGCCTTCTACCAGTCTCCTAACCAGTTCATCTGGCGGTTCTTGCCTTTCGTAGGCCATGTATGATGACAGCACTCGGAACGGAGATGGCTGACTCTCCACGGTGGCTGCCGCGTTGTCTGCATCGCTGTAATTATGGAGCAGAAAAATGCTAAGGTGCTTTTTGGCTACAATGCAGGCTCTTAATTTACCTTCGCTGGGAGCTGTTAGAAGCTTATATTCCTTAGTCCCTAATCCTGAAACCTTTCCTCCCACTATCCCTGGTTCCTGGATTAGGACTATGTCGACTCCATCTTCAGCCTGATGGAGTTGAAGAGCAGCGGAAGCTGCCTTACTGTGGTGGAGGTTTATCTGCAGAAGCCTCACGGACATCTGCTGTGGGCCTCTCCACCACGGTTTTATCGGCTCCCTCCTCGTCCGATGTGTCCAGGTCTTTCAATTGACCCATGTTCGCAAGGCTGCGGAGGATTAAGGCATCGGTCGAGTAGCCGTCCTCGGTTTCCGATGCCTCGATCTCGGAGGCGATCTCCTCGATCACTTATCCAGATCCTTGCCCGGGGTCGGCAAGGAACGTCCGACCAGCTCAGCGCAACAACTCCAGCGCCCTCATACACCTCCCCCAACTCTTCTACTGCGGCTTTGTATAGCTCCGCAGAGCGTTCATCGTCACAGGCGATTACCTTGACGCCGCCTTGGAACCATCCCACGTCTTTGCAGACTGGAGGGGGGCCAGGTTCCTTGGCCAGAATCTCAAAGCATTTTATGGCTAGGGCTGCCTCTACCCACTTCCACTTATTACGTGGAATTCTGCCACTCGGGTCGTTTCTGTCGCTTTGCCGAGGGGTCGGAGGTTTAGTGGCTTCCTTGCCGAACTTGGGCAAAACGGATTTAGCCCATTCCACCTTCTTCATCCACTCAGCCGAAGGAGCCGTTTTTGATCTCTCCTGGCTGCGTAGGATTTGAGCTGCAGATCGTTTCTCTGCGTAGGTATGTTTGTCTTTACCGGTTGCCACTGGGTGCTTGCCGTCCATGGCTGCGCCTGAAGGGGGCATCATGGCACTAGGGCCTGGAGATGTTCCATTGGCGACGGCTTTGGAGGGCTTGCACTCAGTAGCCTCAGATTTGAGGCGGGGTTCACCCGAACCCGATCCTGCGGTGTTGGCCAGACAGGTGGGCTCACTCGCCAACTTTGCTACCTTGAAGTTTATACGGCCAGACTCAGTCGTCACTGCCGTTTGGGTAGGTTTTTTGGGAGATCCTGACTCCTGACTATTTATTTTAAACTTAACTTCTGCTTAAATTTAGTAGTAGGGTGAACAGGTTATGGGCCTGTCCTACGGATGGTCACCGCTCCGACTGCAGACTGGAATGTACCGCTACAAAAACAATAAAGAGAAAACTTAACTCGTATAATTCTAATTTAGAAAATAAGTCGAGAACTACACGAGAGGACTCGCCACTGAGACCTGTTGTAAATGAAATAAAAAATATTAGGCCTCCAATATACATCCGTATGAAAAGCCCAACCGGTCTGGTAAATACACTGATTGGCCTCATTGAAAAGAAAAGCCTTACTAAAATTAAAAACGGAAGATAACTCCAGAAAGGTTACAAAGAACCTTGCCGAAAACAAAATATTTCGTCTATACCTACCAACTTCAAAGCAGCAAGGGTTTACAAGTATAAAGGAAGAGTATTAAGCCCGACAAGATATCGTTATAAAACTAAAACCAAAACCAGGCGACCGAAGCAAAAAATAAACCTCTCAAAACAGACTATATGCACCCAATTAATAATCTCCAGCTTCTTCCCCATCATAGGATTACAGCAGAAGAGTCGCAAAAACGTAAAGCTCCTGTATAATTTATGAACTTCTAAGACTATGGCCACACGTAGTCGTATTGTACACTTCTTTCCTATCCTATCACTCAGCAAACTACACAGTCTGCCCAATTTACAAGGCCCACAGCATGGTCTATACCCAGCAATAACAAAGTAAGATTTGTAAGCGCCCTTAAATCAGAAATGATGTTTCCTGAACAAAATAGGGCTTCAAAAACAATCTTCAAACAAATGTCATCTGGGCTTACTTTAGAAAAGCATTTGACTCTGTTAATCATTCTCTTCTAGTAAGGAAAGTTGATATATTAGGTTTCCCTGTTGATCTTCTAAATTGGATTTTAAGATATCTGAATGGCAGAACGCAACGGGACTTTTAAAAAATTCTCTTTCTTGTATTCTCCGAGTAACATCCGGGTCCCTCAGGGGGCCACCTTGCTCCGTTTACTTTATTTATTAACGACCTTCCCTTAGTATTAAATCATTCGCGTGTACTCATGTTCGCAGACGATGTAGTGTTATGTCTCCAGCTTAAGCACATTTCATGTCATTTGGACTTACAATCCGATTTAGATAGCTTTCAAATATGGTGCCGTACTAGACTTAAATGGCTCGAGGTGTAAATTTATGACCTTTTGTCGTATTAACCCAAGACATGCGACTTACACTCTAAATGGGTGCTCTTAGTACAGAATAACACGGGTTTATGATCTTGGTGTTCTTCTGGACCCTAAACTAAAATTTTCAGACCGTATTGCGTCTATAGTCAATATGGCCAAGTGTGCTAGGTTTTATAAAAAGGTAGTCAATGTAATTTTATGATCCTTACATGACCAAAACCTTATTCAATTCTCTCGTCCGTCCGATTCTTGAGCATGGATAACCTGTTTGGAATCAAAAATACATAGTTATAACTTACATTACCTGCATATTCCAGTAGACTGTAGATGTTAATTAATTAACCCTCCCTAGATAACCGTAGAATAATGCTTGGTGAAGTTGATAGTCCCGACTTGGCCAATATTCTCTGTTCCAAGCAGATACACTAGAAACTACGTACCCCTTATCCTGAATCATTGTAGATCTAACTATGAGTAATGTGTTTTGACGATAATAGACTTTAAAAAGTTTGTGCGCACGTCTTTGCTTCGAAAACGGGATTGACTGCTGAGATGCGTCTGACTTTTTGCTAGGTTGGGGTGCGATGTAGTATTTCCTCTTGGTTTCGGCTATTGCATTTTTGACTGGCATTTCAAGTCTTTTTGAATGTTTTCGTTTCGGACACACCACGCTGCTGCCCCCGGTGATAGTTCTTAGGATCTTTGATTGAGTTCGTTGGACGATGTCCATACTGCTATTGCAGGCTGTAGAGACGTCGGGAGGCGGAAAAGCTGGTGTCGCAAATATTCCCAGAGTTTAATGAAACAAAAGGTGTTGGAGTTCGTCCTTCTCGTTTGGGGTTTTATTTTCAAGTAATTTCCACTTCCGAAACATTCCGCCAACAGCGATGCTCTGCTGGCGGGATACCGGACTCAGCTGTTCGGCATGAACATTCTCCCCCCCTTGCAAGAGGAATACTTGCAAATTTAGGACAGAGAACAGCGTCCCGAAAGAATCCATCCCAGCTTGGAATTTTGTGCCATGGGCAGGCCGTCCTGGCTCGCGATGATACCCGGCAGCATCAGGTCGGCGTAAACGTCTGCTCCAAGGACAGCCGAGACAAGCGCTGGGTGGATCCACCGGTCATCCGCTAGCGTCATGTTGTGGAACATGTCCTGCACCTTCGGATCCAGGGGCTGTGCCGGCGTCCGGCTCTGCATCTGCTCGTCCACCAGCATCAGCAGCTGTTTGCTCATCCGGGACGTTTTTGAGCGAATCTCGGTGGTGCACAGCCGTTCGTTGCCCACGCCCGTGACGGCCAAGTTGAGGGCCTTCACCAGCCAGACGTGGATGCGACTCACGGGGCAGCACGGATCCACCAAGACTCGCACATCGAATCTCTTCTGCTCGGACCCAATGAGCACGGCAGCGGTCGGAAGGATGCTGACGCTCGTCCGCACCAAGCTAGGCGCGCCCGTCGGCGTTGACAATGAGCTGCGGGGCGGGGAACTATCCATCGGCGAGGCTGAGCGTCGTGACCCGGTCGAACCCACCTCCTGACGCCGTTGAGGCTGAGGCGCTGCTTGTGGCTCACGCTTCCGTTGAGGCCTCGAAGAGCCTGGCTGTTCACCGTGGATGTGCAGCAGAGTGTGGTGGGCCTCTCGGCAGATGCGGCACCTCGCTTTGCTGCGACACGACCGGCCCGAATGCTCGTGGGCCAGACAGTTAGCGCAGTACTTGTTAATCAAGACTGCCCGGAGCCGCTTCACAGCCGGCAGTTGCAGGAATCTCTGGCAGCTCCTCAATGGATGAACCCCCCTGCACACTCGACAGCGGTATACATCGTGGCGGATCGCTGGAGCCATTGTATATGCGGCTACATAAGAAATGGGCAAAATAAAAAATTAGATGAGATAGATGCGGATGATCATGACACATGGACGACGTAGGACGACACAACTTAGGACTCGTCAGTAGCAGGTTTTCAAATACTTAAAGTATGGAGGAGTCTTTCGACTCATTCGGGCTGTCCATTGGAAGGCGGATCATTTTTGCCACTGGTCTTCGGACGACCCCCCGTGCTGTGAGAGCGTTTGCCACTCTGACCTTGCCGTCCACGCCGGGACAGACCACTTGGGGGCCTCTTTAACCTCAGGTTCTGCTACCGCAAGTAATGGTCCACCGATTAGAAAATGCCCAGGGCTCAGAGCGATAAGGTCCGTGGGATCATCGGACATTGGCGAGATGGGCCTGGAGTTCAAACAGGCCTCAATCTTCGCCAGGAGGGTAGTCAGTTCCTCTGCCACTCTGACCTTGCCGTCCACGCCGGGACAGACCACTTGGATACGCCCAAGTCGCCACTCGTTGGATGGCAAGTTCTCCTCTTTGATCACCACCATGTCTCCAGTCTGGAGATCTCGCGTTGGGACATTGGCGTGATGGGCCTGGAGTTCAAACAGGCCTCAATCTTCGCCAGGAGGGTAGTCAGTTCCTCGAACGTGTATTTCCCAGCGGCTGTGTACTTGTAAAAATGCGACTTGAAGCTCTTCACACCTGCCTCCCAAAGCCCTCCCATATGAGGTGCGCCAGGAGGGTTGAAATGCCAGGACACATTCTGAAGACTGTGCTGCGATAAAACCGATGTTCTGGTAGCTTCAATGAAATCCTTTGATAAGGACGGAGCGAAAAAACGGGAGAATGCGGCCAGGAACTTCTCTGTAGTCAAGTCCGAGGTCGCTTCGAGGTGGATAGCCCGGGTAGTAAAACACACAAAAACGTACACGTACCCCTTTGTGATTTTGCAGGCTCGACCGACATAACTCTTGACGTCAAATGGTCCTGCGAAGTCCACTCCCGTATGGGTGAACGGTCTGGAAAACGTGGACCTCGCACGGGGCAAATTCCCCATCAACTGCGTCTGCAGTCTCTTCTTGTGAATAACACACACTCGGCACGAATGTATTGTTCGTTTCACCAACATTTTAAGCTTGGGAATCCAGAATTTGGAACGGATCAGTCGGATCATTAATTGATTCCCCCCATGCAAGGATATGCGATGGACAAACAAGACTTGAAGTTCGGCGAACCTACACCGTGCAGGAAGGATGATCGGATGTTTTTCATCATAACTATGCATTTCAGATGCTTGTAACCTGCCGCTTGCTCTCAAAACCCCATTCCCGTCAAGAAAGGCGTTTAGGTTCGAAATTGCGCTTGCGGGTGGAACTGGTTGCTTGTTGCTCAAAACCTTATATTCGGCGGGAAACTCATTCTTCTGAGTGAGCACAATTAGCCGCTCCTGCACCTCCGACAACTCCGCCGCAGTGAGTTCTGCCGATGAGGCTACACCTTCCCTCCGGCAACTTTTCACAAAACGAAACACATAAGCAAGAACTCGCAGAGCTCGGTCAAAAGCTGAGAACCTCTCTAGGATTTCAACTGCTGAGGGCACTGCGACCGTGTGACATTTGACGGGGCGCTGCTCAAGCTCAGTCTCCGGATGGACCAACAACTCACTCGGCCACTGCTCCTGTTTGAGGTGCAACCAGCTGGCCCACGCCACCACAGTGCGCTGTCCTTCAGCTCTTGGGGTGAGACGCCCCGGCTTGCCAGATCAGCTGGATTGTCTTCGGATCGTACATGTTCCCACTTGCTTCCGTCGGTACACTGTTCGATTTTTGCGACCCTGTTGGCAACGAATGTTGTCCAGGTGCACTCTGGCTTACTCAGCCATGCAAGAACGATCGTGGAGTCGGTCCAGTAAAAAGTCTCATAAACGTGAGGAGGCATTTCAGAAATTACTAGAGCTGCCAGCTCCGTGAGCAGCACTGCTCCGCACAATTCCAAGCGTGGTATGGAGATGGATCTGACAGGAGCGACTCGGGTTTTGGATGTAAGTAGATGGGTACAACAGCCTTCCTTCGTTTCGATTCGGACGAAAATAGCAGCCCCATAGGCGTCCTGTGACGCGTCGCAAAACGCATGGAACTGAAGTTTCGCAGCTGGATGGAAACGTACCCTTCTAGGAACTCCCGCCACTGGGTCGCGAGATCCCTGGGGAGTGGCTGATCCCAGCCCAGCTCCCGTAGCCAAATTTTCTGCATAAAAATCTTGGCTCGGACTACGAAAGGTGATAGCCATCCTGCTGGGTCGAACAGTTAGGCTATCTGAGATAAAACCTTTCGTTTTGTGTAAGCAGTTTGGAGGTGGATCACCATTGGAATAAAAAAGAAACTATCGGATGTAGCTTGCCAACGGATCCCAAGAGTTTTTGCCGTACTAGCCTCTTCAAGCTCCAGAAAGTCTGCACTAATCAAGTGCTCCTTTGGAACCTCTTGTAGGAGTTTTCTTTCGTTCGAGGTCCACTTCCGTAATGGAAAACCAGCACTCTCAAGAGCCAGCCGAAGCTCCTCGATGGCTAAAACTGCCGACTGCTTAGTGTGAGTGCCTGCGAGCACATCGTCAACGTACATGAAGTTCGAGATGATGTCACTTGCCAAAGGATATTGGCCTCGGATATCCTGAGCCAACTGTTGTAGTACGCGGATGGCTAGGAAAGGCGCACAGTTTACGCCGAAGGTGACTGTATCGAGTTCATAGTCACAGAGCTCTCCATCCTTATTGCGAAAGAGGATTCTCTGAAAGCGCGTATGGGTTGAATTTACCCGAATTTGCCTGTACAATTTTGTGATGTCCGCATTGAACACATACTTGAAGAAACGCCATTTTAGAATCTGGATAGTAAGATCGGACTGCAGTACGGGCAGTTATATCATTGAGGCTGTTCCCGTTTGATGAAGGATTGGAAGCATTAAACACAACGCGAACCTTCGTTGTGGTGCTGTCTGGTTTAAAGACAGCATGATGGGGCAAATAAAAATTATTAGAGTCGTCCGGAGAGACTTGGTGCATATGACCTAAATTTAAATACTCTTGAATGACTGAGTCGTACTGCTTTTTTGACGCAACGTCTTTATTCAGTCGAATCTCGTTTCAGAGGAACTGAGCCAGTGCGATCGACCTGGAGTGCCCAAGGTTGATATTGTTAGGCTCTTTAAAGGGCAACGAAACCACATACCTCCCATCCTCGTTCCTTTTGGTAGATTGGACAAAGTTTTCCTCGCAAATCGAGGTGGATTCCCTAACCCGCTTCACTGGAACATCCTCCACCTCCCAAAATTTTGTGAGAATGTTGTCCAGTCTGGACTCGGTGACAGCTAGTCGGGACGAAAATGAGCATATTCTGCTTGTGGGATTCGTTGCGATCGGACCGCAAAGGATCCATCCGAATATGGTCTCCTGGCCAAGAAGCGTGCCACAGATATTGGGATGGGAGCCGCTGAGAATGATCGATGGCAGGATATCGGCACCGATCAGAACGTCGATCTGCGAACTCCGGTAGAAATTTGGGTCTGCTAGTTGCAAAGGCGGCAGATGCTTTAAAGAGTCCTCAGGTAAAGTAAAGGATGGGAGACTCCCGGCCAGTTGTGGTAGTACATATGCAGAAGACTTAATTTGGATGTGGGGCTTGACCGGAGAACCTATGCTGAGTTGACAGCGCTTAGGGGGCTGAGCCGCAACAGTGAGGTTGAGCCCTGAAACTTGAGCATGGATGGATTCATAAGGCAACTTAATCAAGTTGAACAAGCGTTCTGAAATAAAGGTTACCTCAGAACCCGAGTCAATAAGTGCCCGTGCTGAGTATTTGATGCCTAAATGGCAAATCTCTATTAAAGCTGTACTCAGGAGGACCCCTTGAGTGTTTACAGCCAGAAACGTTTGCACATTCGGTTGATTCGTTAATGGAGTGGACTGTATATCTTGCTGGTGGTTAAATGTGGATACGTGGGCCTGGTGGTCAGGATTGACCGCTGACTGGACTGGTGGAGTGCCGCTTCGGTGCAGGAGAGTGTTGTGGCGCCCTTTACAAGTATTGCAATTATGCGTGCTAGTGCAATCCCTAAGCAGATGCGTTCTAGCAAAACAGTTTAAGCACAACTTCTGCTGTTTTATATATTTCTCCCGCTCTCCGACTGGCATTCGTAAGAATAACGGACATACTCGGATAGGATGGTTCTCTTGCGAACAAAGTTTACAGGATTGTGGAGTTACCGTCACTCTATTCTCAAAGGTCTGGATCGCCCGCGGGCTATTGTCAGTCCGCAGTGCTCTGGATTGAGCGTTTGGCTTAAAATCTTCGATCGCCTCGAGCGTTCGATGACGATCTTGTAAGAAAGCCTGGAATTCAGCCCACAGTGGAATATCTGTCTTACTCATAAGGGATTGTTCCCATAGAGACAGCGTTAGCTTTGGCAACTTGGCAGAACACAGAAAAACGAGCAGGCAATCCCAGTTAGAGGTGTCGATTTTTGCTATTTTCAAAGCTGTTAAACAACCTTGAATTGTGCTCTCTAACTGTTTCAAGGAATTGCCGCATTCAAGGCCAACAGAAGGTAAATTAAACAAAATCTTAAGCTGACTGTTGACCAGTAGCCTCTTGTGTTAGAAACGATTCTGCAAGTTTCTCCAGGCTGATTCGAATCCATCATTGGTTAAGGGTGATAAGGCCACAATGGATTTAGCCTCACCACTAGTTTTAGCATTGAGATGGAACAACTTTTCAACTTCTGAAAGCCGAGGGTTGTGTATGTAGATGGCTGAGAAAAGATCCCGAAACGTGGGCCAGTGAACATAGTCCCCACTGAAACTGTCGCACTCGACTGGGGGTAAGCGACACCCTCCCTGAGGAGGCGCCGGAATGGAGGCCTGAACGGCCTGTTGCGAGCGTGAACCTTCTTCAATGATCTCGTTGAGGCTCGCTGCGCACCGCTCGTAAACGGCATAACAGTAGTCATACTTGGACTGCATGACTGTTATTGTGTCTGTGGATCCCAGACCGGACAGAGCTTCGGAGCACGCCTCGTATTCCTTCTCCACCTTGTCCCATAGGGCCCTGATCTGCTCGAGTCGCACCGTACTTGTGTGGATCGACGGACTTGTGACTGCTGGGGTGTTGACTCTGGCCTCGAACTGACATACTCTATCGGTTATGGTCACGAATTTCATCAAGGCCCTGTCTGCCTCAGCTTGCGCCATTTTTGCGGTTGCTCTAGTAATTTGGGGTGAGAAGTCTGAATTCGGTTTCGTGTTCGGTGATGACCGTGGAACTTGGAGCGACGTGCTCGTGGATTTTCGTGGAGTTGTCGATGGGCCTCGCTCTTGGCTCTAACTCGTTGAGACGTTTTGGAAACAGTCAAACGGGTTTTTACCTCCTCACCGTGGCCAATTGGCATATTAAGCTCTCGGAGGAGCCGAAAACCGTGTGGGGGCGAAACAGTCTGTCCACTTGGACAAATACGGGGACGCTGGATAAAGCGTGCAACCAAGCTCGAAACAACTTATATATTGGGACGCTGGATAAAGCGTGCAACCAAGATCGAAATAACTTATATATTGGGACGCTGGATTAAGCGTGCGACCAGTTGGATCGATCGGAATGTTCCGTATTTGGAAACAAATAACTGGAGTCGCTAGATAAAGCGGACACCCAAAATAATCGAAAGCTAAGGATTGTTGATTTGGAGTTATACTGGGTCGCTCGATAAAGCGCACAAAAGTAATTTAAGAACCAAATAATCGCATCAATTTAGACAGGGTGTGGGGGCGCAGGACAACGCGTGAAAAAAGATGTGACAATCGGAACAAAAAAAAACACCGGGGTCGCTGTATTGAGCGAGAGACAAAATCAAAAGAAAAATGAATAATCGGAATTAATCGATTTAGACAAAGGTAAGGGGGCGCCGGATTGCGCTTGAAAAACAAATGGTTATCGTTACAAATTATGTTATCGTTTTATATAAAACCTGGGGTCGCTGGATTAAGCGCGGAATACACAATAATCGGAATAGATGTTGCTATCGATTGAGAAAAAAAACAGATATGAGGGCGCTGGATCACGCTGGACTATAATTGTTGATGTGGGACGGCGTGGATGTTCGGCCAATTTTTCGAGACGATATATGCGAATCGGATATGCGAATAAATCAAGAACGGAGTTAAAAAAAAGTATTAAAGAAACAAAAATAAACACACATTGACACTTTCTATGGGAAACTAGAAAAAAGTAGTGTCAGTGTGAACGGTCCCTTATTGGAATAGGCCCTAGAGTGGCTACCTTGACACATACGTACATATGCTGGTACACACATATATATATGCAATATGTAAATGTTAGCGCCGATGGTTGTTTTTAAAATTTGTTTTTTTGTTATTCTTTTTTTTCTCACTGCGCTGGAGGTTGTGTTCGTGGATGTGTTCGTCGCTAGTGTTGGCTGCAGCCGGTTCTTATCTGCCGGTCCAACAAATCGTCTGTGCTTGTCGTGTGTGTGGAAGCTTTCGTGTATGTGAAAATAAACAATAACATTAATATATGTATGTACATATGTTGGATGATATTAATGTCTGTTTGAATGGCTTGAATGTTTTGGCAATTAATGAAACACCCTATGACCATGCAGATGTACGACATTGCGTATGTGCCATGTACGCAATGTATGCAGATGCAATGGACATATGTATGTACATCGATCGGCCAACATACATGGAATGTCTGTATGTTTTTGTGTATGTGAAAGTTTGGGTGGCGAATTTTATTTTTTATTTGGTGTTTTTATTGGAAAGTTGATGATTGGTTGATAACATAAAAGGGAAAGGATGCATACAGAATATACACACGAACATATATTATTGCGCAGGTGGCCACTAGTTGATAGTGAGCGGATTTTGATCGCAGCAATATATATGCGTATGTATATACATATATGGTGGGGATTTTGGCACCGTACTTATCTCGGCAAAGCGCTGGATGATCCGGATCGAAGGACCAAAATGTAGAGACGTCGGGGGCCGGAAAAGCAGGTGTCGCAAATATTCCCAGAGTTTAATGAAACAAAAGGTGTTGGAGTTCGTCCTTCTCGTTTGGGGTTTTATTTTCAAGTAATTTCTTCACATAAAATAACGGCTTCGTGTCCCACTTCCGAAACATTCCGCCAACAGCGATGCTCTGCTGGCGGGATAACGGACTCAGCTGTTCGGCATGAACACAGGCATTTCCCCATAGCTGAGAGCCATAGGTCCAAAATGGTTTCAGTACAGAGTTGTAAAAGGAAACTTTGCGGTCCAGGCTTAGCGGGGAGTGTGGGTTGATCAGCCTGGGCAGGGTGTTGGCTTTGAGTTTTATGTTGTGTTTTTGGCTTCAATGTGCGTGCGCCAAGTAAGACGTCTGTAGAGGTGTACTCCCAGGTCTGTTACCTCTTATGCTTTCGGTATCCGAAAGTGATGGGCAATCCTTCTTGTCAGAAGTAAAGGTGACGTGCTTGCTATTTTGGTCATTTACTTTTATCACACTTCCGCTTGTTGGTATGACTTGAGTAGATTGTGCGTGTATTTGGGTAGTTTTCGCTTGATCTTGTGCATAATTTTGTCTAGTTAAACTCTGTCGAATGCTTTGGATACGTCCACAAAAAATGCTGTGCAGTATTGTTGGTTCTTGAATGCGGTTCTTATTTCTGTTGTTAAGTCTGTTAGCCAGTATGTTAGACTTCTAGGAGAAACATGGTCAAGTTAGTTGGCGGCTTTTATTTTAGTGTTGTATAGGTGCTTTCCTTATGAGTTTACGAGGGGCGATCCCCAGATAGGAAATGGTCCTGACTTGAACGACTTCGCAGTTACGAAAAATATTCCTCGTTGTTTGATGAGAGTTGAGTGTCTGTTATTACTGTTATCTAATCATTCTCTTGTTCTATGTAATAGTCTCTTATATAAAAATTGTATTTGTTAGTAAGACCGCATTTCGTCGATGTGCTTCTCGTATAGGAATTGAGCCAGCTCAAGTTTACGATGAGAAACGCCATCGGCGTACCACGTATCTATGAGTAAGGATGCCATAATTTATTTGGATCGGTGAGATACAAGCATTTGTATCAAAAGAATTTGATCATGCATCACGGGCTGCAATACGGTCCATCATGCTCTGCTGCAAATTTTGCATCTAAGCTTAAGTTTTTGTTTCGGCAGTCTCTGTACTTTGCTGTGTGATTACACCCGGTATGCAGCAAACGTAGACTTAAACGTCAAAAAATTATCATTAGGCTGTTACTTTGTATAGTTCACTACATCTCCCAACTATTCAAGGCCATCACCAAATTTGTTTACTTTTTACGACGATGAAAAAAATCAAGCAATATATTGATTCCAAATCCCGCTAGGTGTTCCATCTTTATACAGACCAATAAGTCTTCTCTCCTTTATTTAAAACTCTGCGAAAAATGCCTTTCTATTCGACTCTTACTCTCCGGCTGGCATCTTTGTCGAGTCTTTTAGAACGGATGAACCTTCCCAGAATTCCATAGACGTTTCCATCTTCTTTCTGAGTTCCACAGTGTACTTTCTTTAATTTCTCTCTTATTGTTTCGTTTACATTTATTTTTAAACTTCGCGCCTCCCGTTTTATCTCTGCGAATACATTTCTCCTTTCACCGCCGATCTTTTCTTTTCTTTAAAATCAATCTACTATCGTTCAATCAACCGCCTTGCAATAGAGGCGCCCCTTTCCTTAAGAAATGGCAGGTACGTTTTTCCTTTAAATGTTCTCCATTTCCCCTTTTTTAACACATTCTCTAGGCAGCTTGCCGCCCCTGTCTCGCCCTTGAAGGGATGCCCGGGACCATTGGAGAGATGCCTCTTTACGTCGCTCTTGGTACTCGAGCCCCGCTTAACGGTCAACCAGGCGTCCTAATACTCCTTGTGGCCTACCAACTAGTCTGACTGTATGGCCTTGATCGTTTCCAGGCGATCGTCTCCCCGCCCTCTTTAGATTTCATTCTGCCTTCCCGAAATTTCCTCTGCTCTGGGTCAACGCCTCGAAGCTCGGATGGTCCATCGAATAGGCAACCGCCTAACCTCCGTCCCAGACCCAGTCTCAGCTTCCTTTACTGGAGCCCCGTGACGCGTATACGTCGCATGTGCAGTTTTATTAAGTGTACTCCGGCTTCCCGGCGGACCCAAGTGCCAAGCGAGGCTTTCATTGGCGAAGCAATTTTCTGTTTCCTCGTTCTTGGCCTGATTAATAATGTCCCGTTGTCTGAGTAAAGAACCGTGGGTTTCGATCGGCGAGCAAAAAATCGATGAAAAGCTGCGATGAAGGCTTTGGTAGTTAGGTCGCTAACTACCTCAATGTAAATTGCGAGCCAGGCCATTTCGATCCATGGGCTTCTTCCCGTGTCCTGGATAAGGACTTGGACGACAAAGAGCCATTCGATGTTCAGGCACCAGCTTGCCAGCGTATTCCGATAGGGAGATCTGGGTAAGCCTTTCACCTTTTTTAACATATCGAAAAATAAGTCAGAAAAAATAAGACAATTGGTTTAGCGGAGAGTATTAAATTCACCACCGGGAAACGGTGTACACGTTAACAAAAGTGGTTGGCTATTTACGACTACAAACGTCGCTCTTTGTGGATCGAAAAGAAGGCTGATATTCGCCGCTGAATAATTATATTTATTTATACAAATATTTAACGTTAAACATTTAATTTTTTTCAATGAAGTGCATTGCCTGGAGAAGGTTTACAATAAAATATCTTTTTTACTAATACTAATTCAAAAACAAGAGAGAGCGGACAATTTACAATACTAATAAAAAAATGAAAAATTATTAAAACATTATTCAAAAGTGTGGGGGTGACAGTTTTGGGCGGTTTGTGGGCGTTAGAGTGGAAAGATAAATCGACAAACTTGCCCTGCGTCTAAGTCTCTGGAGTGGGCATGCTTAATCTCTTTCTAGCTTTTATAGTTCCTGAGAACTCGGCGTTCATACGGACAAACGGACAAGGCCAGATCGACTCGGCTATTGATCCTGAATATATAAGTTAGCACAGGCGGTTCTCACGGAGAAAAACTGCCGAATTGCTGGCTACCATATCCGGTGGCTTGTACGCGCAGTGAAAGAACTGCCGATCGCGTACTTCTCACACCAGAAAAAAGCAGCAGCTACTTGTGAGTAGGCCTTTTGTCTAAAGTCTTTCGCCAATAGAAAATAGCTAATAAATAAATTCTGCCGATATTTAAAATCAAATTTAAAAAAAATAGATGTGAATATTTTTATTCACTAAGACCCACTGAAAAGAAATATACCCAACGATCTTTTTTCATGTATAGAGGGAATGACAACGCCTCGTCAGACGAGGAAATGTTAGAAGAGTATAAGAAACTTTTAGAAACAAAAGTACAAAAACAAGCCAATAGGGCTGCACACATTCGGGACAGCATTCCCGACGATAAGAATTCAGGAAGGCAGCAAGTGTTAGGAATGCAAGCAGAGCAGATTGCAAATATGGAGGCCGCCATAGCAGGTGCGCTCCAAAGGCAGGGAGAGATATTCGAAGAAAAATTAGCCGCAATTGCGAGGGAGTTAAATTTGCTTAAAGGCAAAACTCCAAAAGTCCAGATATATCGCGAAATTGAAATTAGACCAGGAAGCGAGTGCAACGAACCTCTCGACATGATAAAATCCGTCCAGGAATTCGACGGGAAACGAAAAAATTACGTCTCCTGGAGACAAGCCGCAACTGCGGCATACAAAATATTTGAACCTTACGAAGGCAGCAGCCGACACTACCAAGCTGTCGGAATTCTAAAAAAATAAAGTTAGAGGCCCAGCGGCAGCCGTGATAGCCTCATTTAACACTGTGTTCAATTTCCGTGCGATAATAATCTTCTAACAAATAAAAAAGTTATGACACATGACGCGGCCACAGCAGCCGTCCTCAACAACACAGAATTGACGCTTTACATGCGTTCGTATCTGGCCTAAAGAAATCAATGAGAATAGCCGTTTTTCCGACACAACCACAGGACTTGTATTCGGCATTGGCATTAGCTCAAGAAGCCGAATCGAGTAACGATAGAAGTGTTTTCGCGGCAAACTTTTCCCAGCATAATGAGGAAAAAAATTATAAACCGCACAATCAGCGGAATCAATCAGCGGAAACAGCAAAATTCATATAACTATATTGAACAGGCTCAGAATCTAGGGGCAATTAGGAAAAATCCCTATTTCATAAAAACCAAAAGGGGAGGAAATCATCAAACAAGCTCGTTTAGACAGCAGTCTCGTCCGTATTTGGGAAACACCAGCAGCCAGCCAGCTGCCCCCAGCCGAACCAATGGAGGTCGATAACTCATCTCGGTCCAGACAGCCTGCTACTTGGCAAAGGGGCCAATCTACATGGACTCAACAAAGAATTAACTATATGCCAGAACAGGGGTCAGGAGAGGAAGATTATAATCAGGTGGCACATGAGAGGGTTGAACAAATAGAAGACGACCTCGACACAAACTACGTCTGCAATTTTTTAGGGTAAAATCCTGCTCTCGTATATCATTCGTACGTTAGCAGGGAGGGAAATCAAATTACTTATTGATACTGGCATTCAAAAAATTACATAGCACCATGCACAGGGCTTAAAGGCATTGCGGCAGTAGAAAAACCATTTAGCGTGAGGTCAATTCATGACCATACAAGAAGAGAACAAAAGTGCCTATTTCTCTGTTTAATGTACGGTCACATTTTTTTATACTTAAAGTTCTTAAAGACTTTGATGGAATCATCCGGCTTGACTTACTTAAACAAGTGAATGCAAAACTCGACCTTACCAAAAATATACTAAAAACTAGTAACGGGGTAGAAATTCAATTCTCCAAAACCGAAAACGTTAACTTCATCCAAATAGACGACAAAGACGTCCCACCGGCAATAAAAGCCGCTTTTGATAATATGATAGTAAAAAATTGTAGTGCCTTCGCCGACACAGATGAAGCCCTACCATACAACATAAATAGGTTGGCAACCATAAACCAAACCTCACCTGAAAAGGTGAAAGTCATAAAGAAGTTCCCCGTGCCAAAAACTTTTTTTGATCTCAGATCTTTTCTGGGCTTAGCAATTTACTACAGGTATTTTATCAAAAACTTCGCGTCAATCGCAGGACCCCTAATGGGAATCCTTAAAGGCGAAAACGGGAAAAGAAGCCAGTATATGTCAAAAAAAAAATTATATAAAGACTCCTACGAGTCATGCCAAAGCAAAAGGGTGTGTAAAGACACGTAAAGTCAGTCTCTTTAAAAACAAAATTAGGCACGTAACAAGATTTTCCGACCGGGAAAACCTTATAAACACAATTAAAGATGTGGTGAATGCGGGAGTCACGGTACAGTTCACGGTACACTTGCGGAAATAACCCGGTGCCTGAAAATAGAAAAAATGGGATAAACGACATGACAGAGCTAATTCTATTAGCAACTGCCTGGTATAATAGAACCATACATTCGGTAACGGACAAAAAACCAATAGAAATAATACACTCAGCACCAGTGAAATTCGAGAAAAAAAAATCAGCGAGATAATTCAACAAGCACAGCATAAGAGCTTGGAAATAAGAGAGGACAGATAAAAATTCCCAAGTAGGCGATAAAGTTTTCCTAAAGTCAAAAAAGCGCTTGGGGAACAAACTTTCGCCGCTTTGCTCTGAACAAACCATCAAAGCAGACCTTGGGAGCACCGTTCTTATTAAGGGGAGGGTGGTCCATAAGAACAATCTACGCTAAACACTCCAGCGAAATTATTGACCTTTTTCCATATTCTTTTTAGGCTACGAAATTATCTTTTAGTCCTCGTACTTACGACCGCTGGAACGAACGCGACAAGAACAATCCATGACTACACGAACGCGGACAACATCCCAATAGTTATCTTAACTAAAAAAAGGATTATAATTACAGATCTTGAGAATATTTTAATGGGCCTAACCCTAGCTAAACTTAACGTTGCAAGTACAGCAATACTGGACGACTCCGATATTGGCGAATTGAAAGACTACTGACATTGGCGTAATAGTATTATTAGAAGTATCTAGCATTAATGTTTTCCAAAATTCTGAAATTTTACATTTCTTCTCTAGTCCTAACCTTAGGTGTAAAAAGATAACTGTCTTCCCAGTTCAGCGCCATAAAAAGATCCTAGACTTCGAAAAAGGAAACCTGGTAGCTGAATGCTCGAAACGAAACATCAACATCGGCCAATGCAGGACGACAGTCGTTGCGATCTTCTGCAGGGAGCTCCAAAACGCCACCTACTCTTAGCAAATAATTTCCGGAGCTATTGCGCACTGCTGCACGCTTCCGGGTCACATGGATCCAATTACCATAGTTGACCACGGCACCCTGATCATAAACGACGCCAATATGACCGGACATTTGAGTACTCACAAGCCTTAATTGCAACTCGGCGTGCCGAAACGGTTTCAACGGAGTGAATTACGCATTGGCTAGCGTTGTTTTCGATGTATGTGAAATGAGTGAAATTCCAACCAAGGCGGAGTACTCGGGTAAAATTTTGGCCTTCTCGTCGTTCATGGCATGCATAGGCAGCAGAGCAGCAAATTTAATGATGAATATGGAGAGCTCGGACGAAAGCGTAAGCTTTAGTAAATTGAGTACATATGTACCATACAACATAATATATGTATATACACAATAAAAACACATTAATTAAAAAGCATATTCAGATGCTAGAAATTTAATTTCAGAAGAACGATATATTATTACTAACAATTCTGATACTATAAACAAAATCAAGTTTCTACATTCAGTAATTGAATGCGTCGAAGTTCACTGGAATTCATGCCCGAAACTACTCGAAGCACGGCGCCAGACTTCTTACAGGCATGTCGCACCTAAGCTACGCAAGACAGCAACAACTTTTAGCTCAGGCATCGAAAGGACACAAGACAAATTCTAGAGAATTTGGAAAATTCTGCGAATTGCTTCACATTTCATCATTTATTTAAATTAACATTAACAGCGACTTTTAATATAAAGCGGCGATAAATGTGTTATAATAATCCATGTCTTTCAATTTTTCTATTTTCTTTGTCTTGTACTAAAAAGCACAACAAAAACGAAAAAACAAACACGCAATAAATTTAAAGTCGCCAATTCGGCGCACAGTTAACCGTCTTGGTTATTTCAAGTACTCGGTCGCGAGTACTCATTCAGTCGTGAGTACTCATTGACGTTCGAGTATAGTAAATTTATTACTCATGCCTTTACCACATTTGCCAAATCCGTTTTACCCAATGTCTCAGTCAGTCAGAACTTTGAGTGAGAGTACGAAATGGTGCTTTGACTGTATTCATGCAGACCTCTAGTCAGCAACGCTAAGGCAACGTTTCAAGCTCGTGAGTACAAAAAAAAGAGCGCGAGAGAGGCGAGTTTAAATGCTCTCGCAGCTTCTCTGCATAAATAACCAAACATTTTTGCACAGCTGAGGTGCCGAAAAGCTTAATTGTATCTCCAAATTTGGCAATAAATATATTTAGGTGGCCGTTAGATCTGACAACGATATTAAATTTGGCTTTTTCAATCTAATCTTACATATACAGTCGGCGTTGCCGACTTCACTTCGTTCATTTGCAAACGCGCCGAATTCACTTCGTTAGTTTCAACACGAATGTCTCATTTGCCGGTTTGAATGGTGTTATGCAGCCCTCTACTTTGAAGCCAAGAAAAGGCAGAAATTGGAGGGCTTTAGAATATCTAGGGCTGCCACCTTTTTCACTGTTTTTATTCCGATGTTCGCAATTACTTTTTTACTGCACTTTGACCATTTAAGTAATTAAATCATCAACGTCTGTTGATGAGTAAACTATTTTTTTGCCTTAGTAAATAAGATCTGATTTAATATAAAAAAGGCATACTTTTCATTTCGGGAAGATAATAGTGCCCGTTTTACAAACCGAAAAATTCTTACGATTTCGAGAACTAAAGCAGCAATTTTCGATTGCGAATCGAAATGGTTACTGGAGCATTCCTGATTAGTACTTGTTCATAAGGTAATTTCTTACTCACAAATTCGATTACCAAAGCATGCCTGATTATTACTTGTTCATCAGGTAATTTCTTACTGCGCACAATTACGAGGGTCGTTTGATAAGTCCGTGACTTTTTGTATTTGCCGCGCACCTGCTCTAAATACAACACTGCTCCTGTCAGCAGTTATCGATTAACAGCTGACTGTAAAATTTTGAGAAAGCTGCGTTTTTTGGTTTGCGTTTTATAGGCATTGAAAGCAGACGATCTCGTGAATTTTAACGAAAATGGAAAAAAGTGAATTTCGTGTGCTAATTAAGCATTATTTTTTGCGTAAAAAATCCATCACCGAAACCAAGGAAAGACTTGATAAATATTATGGGGACTCTGCACCATCAATTTCAATGGTTAAGAAATGGTTTACTGAGTTCCGTTGTGGTCGTACCAGTACAAGTGATGCCGAACGTTCAGGTCGCCCAAAAGAGGTCGTCATGCCAGAAATCGTCGACAAAATCCATGGAATGATATTGGATGATCGGAGAATGAAAGTGCGTGAGGTAGCTGAGGCTGTAGGCAACTGAACGGGTACATCACATTTTACATGAATATTTGGACATGAAAAAGCTTTCCGCGCGATGGGTGCCGCGATTGCTCACACACGACCATAAGCGCAACCGTGTGACCATTTCAAAGGAGTGTTTGGCGATGTTCAACCGCAATCCAAACGAATTTTTGCGCCGTTTCGTTACCGTAGACGAAACATGGATCCACCACACCACACCAGAGACCAAAGAACAATCAAGACAGTGGGTTTCTCCGGGTGAACGTGCACCAAAGAAGGTCAAGGTGGGTCTGTCGGCCAACAAGGTCATGGCCACAGTTTTTTGGGATGCACAAGGTATCATTCACATCGATTACCTTGAAAAGGGTAAAACGATCACCGGCGAATATTATTCAGAGCTTTTGGACAGATTCGATATTGATTTGAAGCAGAAACGACCGCATTTGGCGAAAAAAAAGTGCTGTTCCATCAGGACAATGCACGGGTGCACACGTGTGTAGTCAGCATGGCAAAATTTCATAAATTGGGCTACGAACTGCTACCCCATCCAGCATATTCTCCAGATTTAGCCCCCTGTGACTATTTTTTGTTTCCAAACATGAAGAAATGGCTCGGCGGTAAGAGATTCGGGTCAAATGAAGAGGTCATCACAGAAACAAACGACTATTTTGAGGGCCTTGAGAAAACCTATTATTTGGAAGGAATAAAAAAATTGGAAAAACGCTGGACTAAATGTATAGAGCTAAAAGGAGTTTATGTTGAGAAATAAAACGCTTCTTTGACGAAAAAAATATATTTTATTCAAAAAGTCACGGACTTATCAAACGACCCTCGTATGAGTATGCAGAATGCTTTGCTGGTGATAACGACTTTATTATCGTTGATGTAAGTGTATCGTCAGTCGGTGCAGTCTATAAGAGTCTGTATACACTGCCCCAGCCTTTGTCCCGATTCAAAATTTGGGCTTGATGTGTTGTTTACACTTTAGTTGCGTAGTATTTTCACTTTTTTTTTTAGCATTTGACACTGGACACCGTAGACTTCAAACAAATAAATTTAATTAATTAATTAAATGAAAAAAAATTGCATACATATGTTGGTAAAACTAATGTTTCTCAAAAAACCTGAAATTTAAGGAACTAGAATTTTTTTGTAATAAATATATTTATGTTTCACACCAATTGTTTATCGTCATCCTCGAATTAAAGCTTTAAAATATTGAAAAATAGGATCCTTTTTACATTACTCGTCGTCTCTGTTTTCCATTTCTCGAACAATTCGCTTTTTTCACTTTGCGGTTAGACCCTTTAAAGTTAAATTTTGGAGAAAGTGTGCTTTTATACCAATAGCATATACCATGAACTGATAACTCTTCAACATATAATAGGTTTTAGAGAAATGGACTGCATGTTATAAGTTACACTTTTAATAATTGTTTATACACTTTTTGTCACTTTAAACTTGCAAGATTTTTCAGCGATTTACAAAAAATCGGTTATCGCTGTGGTAGCGCAAACGAAACAGCTGACTAAACAGCTGCAACTAAACAGTGGCGCCCTCTGTTAAAATTTCAAATCCGTATCATGATAGATTGATGTTTTTTGAATACATTCCTAATAAAAAAAATTTGTTTAACGAGTTTTAAAAAATGTGGTTTGGCCACAAATGGTGGTTGTTGGCCCCATAGTGCATTCCTTAAGCACAATCCGTTTGAAAATATTGATCACAGCACCTCAAAGGCATAATAATCGCGCCTTATTATACCCGTTACTCGTAGAGTAAAAGGATATACTAGATTCGTTGAAAAGTATGTAACAGGCAGAAGGAAGCGTTTCCGACCATATAAAGTGTATATATTCTTGATCAGGATCAATAGCCGAGTCGATCTGGCCAAGTCCGTCCGTCCATCCGTCCGTCCGTCTGTATGTCCGTATGAACGTCGATATCTCAGGAACAAAAGCTAGGAAGTTGAGATTAGGCATAAAGACTCCAGAGACATTGAAGCAGAGCAAGTTTGTCGATTTATGTTGCCACGCCCACTCTAACGCCCACAAACCGCCCAAAACGGGCACGCCCACACTTTTGAAAAATAATTTGGTATTTTTTTGTTTGTTGTGGTCTTGTAAATTTCTACCGATTTGCCAAAAAAATTTTTGCAACGCCCACTCTAAAGCCCACAAGCCGCCAAAAACTGTCAGTGTTGAAGACACTCCTTCGCACTTTTTCTAGCTGAGTAACGGGTATCGGATAGTCGAGGAACTCGACTTTAGCGTTCTCTCTTGTTCTTAATTAATGGAAGCAATCGCTAAACGCAACGCAACTCCAGTGTAAGCATTCTCGAAGGTACACTGAATTTTTATTTTTTGTATATGTAATGTGTAATGTAATATGTAATATGTATGTACGTAAATATTTATTAATATTATGATTTTACGATTACGGTATTTCCTAAAAATTTGTTACTAGGAACGCACTGTGCAATAAAGCACTAACTCAAGTTATGTAAAGCTTAGCGCCTTTTTTAATTTTACCATTTTTTGTATATGAAATAAAAGTTATTTGACATCAGTTGCGAAAGCAATATTCTGTTTCAGAACAAGAAAACTATATTACATCAGAGTTTTTGGATTAACAAATGATGTTGTTGCGGACTTTGCTCCTTGATTCAGATGCGATTAATCAGCACAGTCTAAATAAAGTATTACTGAATATTTCTAGTATATTTATTTGATTATGAAGTTAAGAATTTATTCAAATCGACTCTGGTATTACCAGGTAGGTATTGCTTGTAAAAGGTAGGGTTTTATCTAAAGTTAATTGTGTTTCTTGACATATTTAGAACACACACAAGATAATTTGTAGTTAGTTTAGCATATTATGTTCGACAATAAAAAAGATCTAATAATTGCGGAGTAAAATTTGGTTCATCGTTTGTGTGGAAGAACGTAAGTAGATTTATAAACACATTTAAAATTGGAAAGTATATATTTTACAATTACTCTCAAAATAATTACTTTAAAATAAATTTTCGTTTACCAATTCTATTTTTAAAAAAAAGTCGAAAACTACAGAACCACGCAAATGACTTTTAATTTATTACTTATTCTAACGAAATGCTATGCAGTGACAAACTAATTTGTTGGTAAAGAGAGACTATTTCATATTACTAAAATTAACTTGTAACATACAGTTGCGAAAAAAATAATAGCACCACCATACCTTTTGTTATTATATACCTTTTTTGTTATTGATCAAATAAATTAAGGTTGAGGTACCGATGGAACCAATACTGATTTTTCGCATAATGCTAGATATTTTTCCCATCCAAAAATGAAAAAAAAATATTTGAATTGTTTATACCTTAATTTTTTATAATCTTTTTTTGGGCGGCAAGGTCTAAAATGAGGCGAAAAAAAAAATAGCACCACTATCGATTTTTTCAAATAATCAATAATTATCGAAGGATTGCTTTGGTAAAAAGCATGTGGTTATTAAACTTGACACTTAATCTATTATTTCGAAAATGATTTTTAAAAAATTTCCTTTAAAAAATCATTAAAATGGGACGTGGAAAGCATTGCACTGAAGAAAAACGTGACTTGATCAAAAAACTCATTCCTGAAGGAAAATCTTTTAGAAATATTGGCCAAATCCTTCAATGCTCAAACAAAATTTTAGGAAATGTAATCACCTACAACGAGAATCCCGAAAAACGTGGGAAAAAACAATCATTGGGCACCCATCTCTTCAAAAGGCTAGTGCCCGAGAACAAGAAGGATCCATTTAAAGATCCTACCGAACTGAAAAAGGATCTCAACATATCCGCGACAGTGCAAACAGTTCACACATGTCTAAGGGAACATAGTTTAAAAGGCTGTAGTCCAAGGAAAGGTCCTTTTTTTAAATGGGAGACACATACCCAAGCGCATTAAGTTCGTCAAGGAACATTTAAATTGGCCATGCGAAAGATGGACGAACTTATTATTGTCAGTTGAGAGCAAGGTGGTTTTTTTTGGTGGCAATGGATCTTGATCGAATGTAAGGCGCCCTAGGAACACCGAATATAAGCCAAACGACACAGTAGAAGCAATTAAACACGGCGGATCCAGTGTAATGGTATGGGCATGTTTTTCTTACTATGGAGTTGGACCAATACATTGGATAAAACCATAATGGATCAGCATGTGTATGTGGATATTTTGGAAACGGTTATGCTACCCTTTGCTAAATATGATATGCCGCTAAAATAGGTCTTCCAACCAGCAGGAAAGCCAAGGAATGGTTCCAAAATAGATCAGTTCATGTTCTGGAGTGGCCTGCGCAGTCGCCAGACCTCAATCCCATCGAAAACCTTTGGTCGAATATTAAAAAGGCAGTTGCAGCTTTTAAGCCAACTAATAACGAAAGCCTATGGACCGTGATTAAGGAGTCCTGGAGCAATATAACCCCAAAACAGTGCCAGGACCTGGTTGACTCCATGCCAAAGCGTTGCGCAGCTGTTATTGCTAATAAAGGATACACTACCAAATACTAAATTAATAAGATCGGAGTAGTTTTAATATACAATCACTTGTTATTAATGAATTTGTTACTGTTAAGTTTATATTTTATGTTTAAAGCATTTTTTATGAAGTGGTGCTATTATTTTTTTCGCCTTAATAAGTTAAGAATTCATAGAACAATTGTGATTTTTTTTTATTTCCTAAAAAGTGAATTGTTTAACCTTTCTAAAAAGGTATTTCAGATCCTTTTAAACCCAAAATTGTAGGTAGGAGACTTATTCAAAGTTTTACTGAGCAAGTGGTGCTATTTTTTTTTTCGCAGCTGTATATAAATTTAAATACCTTTTTCTTTGCTAAGCTCTTTTGTCTATTGACAAATTACTACTAAAAATATGAAAAGAATATATATTCTTGATAAAAAACACTAGCCGAGTCGATCTGGTCATGTCCGCCTGTCCGTATGACCGTCTCGACCATATTACCATTTTTGTATTAGTCTTGTAAATTTCTATCAATTTGCCAAAAAACTTTTTGCCACGCCCACTCTAACGCCCACAAAGCGCCAAAAACTGTCAGTGTTAAAGACTCCTTCGCACTTTCACTAGCTGAGTAACGGGTATCAGATAGTCGAGGAACTCGACTATAGCGTTCTCTCTTGTTTTTCATACAATAGTATGAGTCCCAAACATATCATTAATGGTGTTATGGACCAAAACGTATATGTATATCTGTTTTTCTGTCTTATACTAAATTGAATATGTCCTTAAACATAATGATCCTAAACACACGAGCAAAGCGGTTAAGAATTGGTTCACCCAAAATAAAATAGACGTAATGCCATGCACAGCACAATCTCCCTATCGAAAACTTGTGGGGCGACATGATGTCGCTGACATTATTGATGTTATAAAGAAATGTTGTCCAGTAAAAGTGTAAATCATAGGATTTTCTATCTTAAACCCTCAGGTCATAAGCACTGATATTTCAATAAACACAACCGTACAGAACACAGAATTTAGTATACCCTTTTACGGGTATAAAAACCATTTCATGTTGAATTGGCCTGCAATACCCATATTCCATTTTGCCGGGCGCTAAATTATTAATTTTTGGAAAACTTCTATTGAATGCTTCTTAATGTATTATAACTCAGCAAGTAAAAAGGTCTGTTTAATAAACAATACATTTTTTTATTTTATTAAACTACAGGAAATCTGTATAAATTTCTATATCAGTATATTTTGGTATATTTTGTTTATTTATTCAGGGCTAGAGCGGCGAACATCAAATAGGAATAATACTTTTAAACTAAAATATTGGATACAAAAAAATAAGAAACGTATAATTAAATTCAAATGAAGTAAAATTAAATAGTTTGAGTTCCCCGACTAGCTGATACCCGTTTCTCAGCTTTTTTGGTGGTTTGTGGGCGGGGTAACAAGTTGTAGTGAAAATCTCGAATTATTTTTCGGGTTAATTTTCGATTTCCGCAAACATTTGGTTTGATCATAAAAAAAATTATATATTACAATTTTTACTTTTAAAAAACCATTTTTTTTATTACCCAGGCATCAATCTAAATAATTATTATATGGATTTAAAGAAAAAGACTGTCTTAATTTCCCTGCAAGTCGACTTCAAATAATTCGATTTTTGTTTGCCTTTAAAGATAGTTTCCCCCTAAAACTAAGCTAAAGCCTTTACAAAAATAGGGAGATGAATATTCTTTTTTATGATCATTATATTTTTTATTGATTATAATTATAAAGAAAGTAGTTGGTACTTGGAACGACTATCTTGAACATTGTTGGAAATACGGATGGCGTTAGCCTATAATATCGAAGCCACCGACCTGATGATTTTTGGAGTGCCCAAATGCTTGGCACCGGTGGCATTGTATTATATTATTTTTGTAAAGAAGTTCAACTTAAACCCGTTGCCGACAAACTGTTTTATTATCATGGACTTCTTTGTTATTATCTGGCGGTTTCAATACAACAAAGACTAGGTAGACGAACTTAGTTTTGCCTATGCAGCTTCTAGGCCTATTGATAAATAGAACCGTGAGGCCTGTGAAGGTAAGTCTTTCCCTTATGCCTTCATCCGGAATGGAATGATGGACACCACGGATAACAACGCGGTAGGATCGTTCTTATTCTACTTGCCAGGAATGGAATAGCATCTTTATTGCTCTGTATGCATCTGAATTAGCAACCCGTATGGAAACAGAGTTTTTCGAATGACATTCCAGTGAGTATCTTGACTGGTAAACAATATTTTCTGTTGTGGTTTGAGGGAGGATAATTGTTCCTGGCTTCAAAGGGTTTGCGGAAACTTGTACTTTTGCTGGCGGGATTGTTGCTGGAGCTAACATGTCTTCAGCTGATCGAGCTAATAGCTTCTTTGGAACCTCGTTATGCTCAATGTGTTTCCATGTCTGACAATTCCTACAAACGCTTGGCGGAAACAAGGGCCCTAATGCTTCAAAGTAAAAACAAGGGAAAACGCTATAGTCGAGTTCCCCGACTATCTGATACCCGTTACTCACCTAGTGGAAGTGCAAAGGAGAGTCTTCAACACTGACAGTTTTTGGCGGTTTGTGGGCGTGGCAAAAAGTTTTTTGGCAAATCGATAGAAATTTACAAGACAAATAAAAAAATATCAAAAGATTTTTTAAAAGTTTGGGGCGTGTCAGCTTTGGGTGGTTTGTGGGCGTTAGAGTGGGCGTGGCAACATGAATCGACAAACTTTCGCTGCCTCTATGTCTTGGGAGTCTGTTTGCTTAATCTCAACTTTATAGCTTTTGTAGTCTCTGAGATCTCGACGTTCAAAGGGACAGACAGACGGACATGGCCAGATAGACTCGGCTATTGATCCTGATCAAGAATATATATACTTTATATGGTCGGAAACGCTTCCTTCTGCCTGTTACATACTTTTCAACGAATCTAGTATACCCTTTTACTCTACGAGTAACGGGTATAAAAACAACAAGTTTCGAACTCAAACGGATTTCCAAGCCCACACTAGCACGAAACTTCCTCCATGCTATACTGTTGGTCTTACATTTATTAAGTCTTGGTTTCCCTAGATTTTTAACACTATTTTCTTTCTCCATCGGATCCGAATACTTTTTACCTTCTTCCAGCACCAAATATGAGGTTTTCCCAGTACTCAAAATTCCTTCCATTTATTAGGTTTGGACACGCAGGTCATGCTGAAGCATCAATAAGCCATTTATTTATGGGAATGGGATCAAAAACGTTTAGCTTCCTTGGCCTGTTGCTGGTTTGATAATATTTTTGTATTTAAATGAAATTTATTTATATGCAATAATAAGTGAGAATCGAGGTGCGTGAATGCGAGTTACTGGGTTAAGTTTTACCTCTTTAATTATTTATATCAGATCTACTCCCATTTTTATTTAGAGAAATAAACTATTTGTTCTTCCTGAGATCTCAGCGTTCATATGGACGGACAGACAGACAAACAGACAGAGAGACAGACGGACGGACAGACTGACATGGCCAAATCCACTCGGCTATTGATCCTGATCAATAATATATATACTTTATAAGGTCGGAAACGCTTCCTTCTGCCTGTTACATACTTTTCAACGAATCTAGAATACCCCTTTACTCTACGAGTAACGGGTATAAAAATATAAGTTATGTAGTGTCATAATTGAGACTTCGTATAAATACGTACATTTAATAAGTCGATTTGGTTTCAGAAACATTAAATGTTGAGCTCAGAAATTTTTAGGCTAAGACGGAAAACAAAGACAGATTTAGAGCGAACAAAGCCGATTTTCTGTTTCGAACGCGTTAGGATGTCCAGGGTTTTATTTTAGACGACTGATAATAGTGATTGGTTAGTGATTAATAATATATATACTTTAAATGGACGTCAACGCTCCCTTTTTTTTATGTTACTCACTTTTCAACGAATCTAGTATACAATTTTACTCTACGAGTAACTGGTATAAAAATATGATTACTTAATTTATTTTATTTTATTTATTAAACAATCTTAATCTGTTTTATCTTTCTAGTCTTTTCCTTTAATAGAATTATTATTTTAAACTTTGATGCGAAAAGGATCCCAATACATAAATTCCCGGATGGTTAGCTAAACGTGGAAAACAAGAGAGCTTGGACACGCTGCCAATTATAATCGTATAATATATTAATAGTTTTTTGATATATAATACATTTTAATAATTTACTTTTATTTTTGAGGTGATTACTAATAATGGGGTCTATTTACGCGTCGAATTAATAGAAATTGTTTAAATCATGCCTTGATGGGTATAGTAGGAGTAATGAACCATCTACCATTACGATTTGTTGTGGTGTGTTATAAATTGGATTCTTGCCTTATTTTAATGTTGCATATAGTTCGGATGTCGTGATATTAAAAAAATTTCGTATCGATGATAATGTTTTTTATCAAAACGAAATGATAATAATATTTAAAATATCACTAAAAACTATCGATATATTTGATATTTTATTTTTCAAAAACAATTTTTTCCCCCACAATAAAAATATAAAAGTTTCTTATTAACTTAATTTTTTTATTTGAGTTCATGGATATTCTATTTCTAATACAGATAATAATACGTTGTGTTTATATAAATTTCATATATTAATGCTACCAGTACTACGAGCCCCAACCACTATTAATTCGAACAGCATGTGATTTTTGCAGTGTGCAATGTTCAACACACGATAGTTTCAATACTATTACAGATAACGTATGTCAATAATAATAACACAATGCAGAATGCAAAAAAATTCAATTTCTGACCTTAAAATAAAATTGCAAGAGATGTGGGACTCGATTTCTCGAGAACATTGCCAAAATTTGTTGAAATCAATGCCAAAACGTATTAAATGTGTAATACAGGCCAAAGGTGACGTTACACAATTTTAATTTATATTAATTTGTTATATTAAGCAGCGTTCGAATTAATAGTGGTCAATTTTTTCTTATCTCTTAAGTCTACGTTTTGAATAAAGTACTCATATTTTTGTTGTTGTTGTAAATACAAGAAATATTTTTTTATCATCGTAAAGAGAACAAAATTCTCTTTAAGAAAAAATACATTGACATACGCTATCTGTAATAGTATCGAAACTATCGTGTGTTGAACATTGCACACTGCAAAAATCACATGCTGTTCGAATTAATAGTGGTTGGGGCTCGTAATTAGTAATTAAATTATTTTACGAAGACTCATTGTGTTATATGTGTGTCTGTCATTCGGCTTCTTGCGTCACGGATTACACATTTTGTTTTTTTCTTAGGTGCGAAGTTTTAAATGTTTCCAATTGTTTTAACAATTCGGTCGCAGAGTTTTCACTTTGCAATACCGTTTTTATATCAGTGTAATTGGATTTTATGTTCATTTTAACACGTTCACTTTTATTCGGTATCGCTTTGGAAATCAAAGTGAACGAAGGGAAAATATCAAAAATAATCGCAATATCGATATTTGGGCAACAAAAATATCACGATATTAATATATCATTTTCAGAAAAAATATCGATATATTGATATTTTGATATATTATCAACAACACTAGAATATAGCTTCATGAATAAGTTAAATAATACGCATCTTAAAGATAAGTATAATGATAAGAATGGTCACAAGTAAGTAAAGTGTAATGTTGTTTTTTTAAATCATTCGATAATGACGTTGTGTATTACGATTTTAATTTTTATTATAGTAAGTGGTATGTATGTATGGTGGTGTCAAATCTATTTTTGGTTTAAAAGATTTTTACTTAAAATTCATATTTCGATTGATTTCTATTTTAATTATTCTTATCATTTTATTTCCTTCAATTTTTATATTATAAAGGGGCCAACAATTTTGTTTTGTTTATTGGTGACACATACATATTTTATTTCTTTATTTTTATTTTTATTGTAAACTTTATTTCCTTTTTCAAAATATGATTGTGTGTCTGTGTAATCTAGCCATTTGTAGGCTGGGTAAGGTATTATTTTTGAAAAGTTAATGGGTATGTGAGATATGATAAATAATTGGTTATAACTGTAATTAATACAAGTGGTAGTTTTAATGCTTAAAATATTTTGGCTGCTCATGCTCGAAAGTTTATCTTAGTTAAACAGTCCGATTCTGGATTGCTGCATTGCCATATCCAAATCAATGTATTCTGAAATCCGCATGAGGTCGGATAAAAGAGTGTTAATAATGCTGTTGTCATTTTCATAATTCTGTATCATTTGCATTCCGTCATTTATCAATCGTATAGCGTCGTTGAGTTCATGTAATTTTACTGTGTTAAGGGCGTTTGTGTTAAGTTTCTTTTATATTTCTACTGAATCATTTTCAAGTGTGCCAAAAAATTTACAAGAATAATACAAAATGAAAACATCGAAAAATGTTTCATAAGTGTGGTCGTGGTAGCTTTGGGCGGTTTGTGGTCGTTAGAGTGGCACCATGAATCGATAAACTTGCGCTGCGTCTATGTCTCTGGAGTCTGTATGCTTAATCTCAACTTTCTGGCTTTTGTAGTTCCTGAGATTTAGACGTTTATACGGACAGACTAGCAGTCGGACGGACATGGCCAAATCGACTCGACTATTGATGCTGATCAAGAATATATATACTTTATATGGTCGGAAACGCTTTCTTCTGCCTGGTTCATACTTTTCAACGAATCTAGTATACCTAGTCTTTTGCTTTTATTTCTTTTAATGTGGCTAATTTTAAATATATCAATATCAAGTTTTTAAATTCTGCATAATTGGTTATGTTCATCAACAAAATCGTGCTGCGTATAATTTGTGTCTATTTGGTGCTTAGCGTTAGTTTGTGTGCAGCCTGATTGATTTCGAAATCTGCGTCACTCTCAATATACAACGAACTTATCTTACCGCAGAAATTGTGTATCAAATAGCATTCAGCTAATGTAACTAAGCGGGTGTCCCTCTTATGAGAGTACTGAACCCAATGCGACATCACTTGCATTTGTGTAAATTTATTTGTAAAGTCGGATATTTTAAGAATTGGGTGATATGATATTAGATATTTTAATTTTTTGTATTCCTAGTCATATTCTGGGTTATCAATTTTTGTGTTCTTTTTTAAACATTTTTCATGGGTTTGGCTATGTCTGCAAAGCTTACGGTAGTATCCTGTCAGTCCAAGGAAAGCTTTTATTTCTTTCGGTTTAGTGGGAATTGCATATATTTGAAGAGCTTTAATTTTATCAGGGTTTGGTTTTATGCCGTCTGGTGTTACGACGTGTCCCAAAAATGAAGTTTCCTGCTTTAACAACAGACACTTGTCAAGGTGTAAATTAAGGTTGGTTTTTGTCAGTTTTTCAAAAACTAGTCCGAGCGATTGTAGGTCGTCTTCCAGGGATGTCGAAAATACAGTTGTGTCCTCCAAGTACTCGAGACATTGCTTATTTAAGAGTGGTCTCAAAATATCATTCATGAACCGTTAAAAGGAGGATGTTGCATTTTTTAATCTGAATGGCATACGCAAGTATTCACAATGATTGTGCTTGGTGGAAAAGTCGGTCTTTCAAATTGGATCTTGGTCCATTTCGATCTGGTGAAATCTCCTTGCTAGTCGTGAAGTAGTTCCATCCGCCGAGTTTTCCTAAAATTTCGACCATGTTTGGAATCGGGTGTCTGTCTCCCACTGTGATTTTGTTTTATTTTCGGTAGTCTATTACAATTCTGAATTTCTATTTGCTTGATGCATATTTTTTCTTGTAACTGTGTATTTTGAAATAATTCGGTAGATTGTGCTTGGTTGTCTAAACATGGTGTCAGGTGCGATGCTTACATTTCGAAAGTAACTCTGTTCTTGTGGTGCATTGCCTTTTATAAGTTCGTATATGTTATTGTAAAGAGTCACCACTTGATCGCGGTAGCATATGTTTCTTTTCCCTTTTCTAAAATTTTCCTTCCTAACAAGAGGTTGTAGTTTTCAGAGATAAGGTGCAATAAAAATTCCGTTGGTGTTGGGAACAAAATCTTTGATGGTATGGTTATGCTTTTACTGACAATTGCTGGTATGAATAAGAAAATTGGTATCCTGGATTGGTTAATGAAAAATGTTTTGGGATATCATGTTAAATTGTTTTCTTTGTATTTAATTTTTACATATTGGTGTTTTCCAAGGCTACTCGCTGAAAATTTTCAGCACGTTAGCCATTGGTTGTCATTGTATGTCTCGTCTGTGTTGTTTGTGAACTTTGGTTGTTTTTGTAAGTTTGATAAGGATACTGTGGGTACTATTCCGTATGGGCGTAAGTTGAATAGTAAAAACGGTCATAAGGAATTTGTAAGCAGCACTCTCTTTATATAACGATTCACCCATACTTATCCTAGTCTAAGCTCGAATTAGGTACTGATTGATTGATATTGATTGCTTTTGATATTGAAGCTGTTGTCCAAAATTTATTCTCGTCTGTCCGTCGGTATGAACGTCTAGATCTCAGGAACTACAAAAGCCAGAAATTTCATATTAAGCATACAGACCCCAGAGACATAGACGCAGCGCAAGTTTCATGTTGCCACGCCCACTCTAACGCCCACAAACCGCCCAAAACTGCCCACACTTTTGAAAAATGTTATGATATTTTTTTTTATTTTTGTATTGGCCTTGTAAATTTCTATCAATTTGCCAAAAAACTTTTTGCCACGCCCACAAACCGCCCAAAGCTGCCACGCCCACACTTTTGCAAAATGTTTTGATATTTTTTCATTTTTGTATTGGTCTTGTAAATTTCTATCGTTTTGCCAAAAAACTTTTGTCACGCCCAATTTAACGCCCACAAACCGCTCAAAAGTGGCAGTCCACACTTTTAATAAAATGTATTGATATTTTTTCATTTTTGTATTAGTCTTGTAAATTTCTATCAATTTGCCAAAAAACTTTTTGCCACGCCCACTCTAACGCCCACAAAGCGCCAAAAACTGTCAGTGTTAAAGACTCTCCTTCGCACTTCCACTAGCTATTGTTTATAGCCCTTGCTTTTTATTCTATTAAGAATGCAAATTTTTATCGATCTGTAAAAAAACTTTTGCAACGCCCAAACTGATTTGATAGATTTTCACATTTTCGTTAGTCTTGTACATTTCTCTCGATTTGGCAAAAATCTTTTTGCCATGCCCACTCTAACGCACACAAACCGTTAACAACTGTCAGTGTTGAAGACTCTCCTTTGCACTTCTAATAGCTGAGTATTGGGTATCAGCGTTCTCTCTTGTTTTTACTGACTCCGCTGCCATCAGCAATATTTATCGACATGAAAATTTAAGACAATTATTCCTGTGAACAACTTTCCAAGAAACTTTTTAAATGCAATGCAATACAATGTAAGCTTAGAAGTCGTCTCCATTTGGAATTTTATTCGTAGAATAAAAGGCTTAATGAATTCTTTCCAAGAGCTTTTTTTTTATAAAAGTTCAAAAGTTTCACAGTTCATTTCCCGCCTAAACCGGACGTGTTTTTTAAACGCTGCGCGAAATTTAACTACTTGTAACGACGTTGCTGTCAGAAATAGTCGAAGACTGTGCAAAGTTGCACAGAAGTTGCACCCCTTGTTTGCTGCACGTTCACATGTGGAACAACGAGGATTCACCACTTCTTATTTCGATCAATTGTAAACTATATAACAGCTGATAGCGCTGCCAACCTATCGCGAAGAATGCGGGTGTGGCCCAGCTAATAGTGCTACCATCCGATCGCGAAAAACGCAAGGGTGGCCCAGTTGATAGAGCTGCCAACCGATCAAACAAACCGAGTGGCGTTGCCAGACCAACTGGGCTGCCACACCTTGTCCATTTGGCGAGAATCGTTAAAATTCAAATTTGAATAAGTGAATTAATTAAACAACATATAATATAAATATCAGAGATAGTTCAAAAATGAGTTAACGCGAATTGCGCGCTCAGCGTCCACTCTCTCCAACGGAACAATGCAAACATTTGTGTTTAACGCTCACGAGTGCCAAGCAATCCACCTGGTTAATGACCTAGCACCTGAAGAAAGCAAACGATCGCGGTCTTGCTCATTAATGCTTACGGCTGCAAAATTACATCCCGAAGGCTTCAACCTCTGTAGCTACCAGTACATTAATCCCGATATCTACAGCAACTGCACCTTTAGCAACAACAAAAACAACATCAACATCAATTATATGCTCAATACCAACAGCGGTGTACATTTCTGCTGAACCATCATAGCCCAAAGCATGTGAACTCACAGCGACTCTTAAAAGCAATAGCGGACGAGAACCAAAACAAAACAAAAAACTTTGTCAAATAGGGCTGGATAAATTTCTATCAATTTGCCAAAAAACTTTTTGCCACGCCCACAAACCGCCCAAAGCTGCCACGCCCACACTTTTGCAAAATGTTTTGATATTTTTTCATTTTTGTATTGGTCTTGTAAATTTCTATCGTTTTGCCAAAAAACTTTTGTCACGCCCAATTTAACTCCCACAAACCGACCAAAACTGCCACGCCCACACTTTTAATAAAATGTTTTGATATTTTTTCATTTTTGTATTAGTCTTGTAAATTTCTATCAATTTGCCAAAAAACTTTTTGCCACGCCCACTCTAACGCCCACAAAGCGTTAAAAACTGTCAGTGTTAAAGACTCTCCTTCGCACTTCCACTAGCTATTGTTTATAGCCCTTGCTTTTTATTCTATTAAGAATGCAAATTTTTATCGATCTGTAGAAAAACTTTTTGCAACGCCCAAACTGATTTGATAGATTTTCACATTTTCGTTAGTCTTGTACATTTCTCTCGATTTGGCAAAAATCTTTTTGCCATGCCCACTGTAACGCACACAAACCGTTAACAACTGTCAGTGTTGAGGACTCTCCTTTACACTTCTAATAGCTGAGTATTGGGTATCAGCGTTCTCTCTTGTTTTTACTGGCTCCGCTGCCATCAGCAATATTTATCGACATGAAAATTTAAGACAATTATTCCTGTGAACAACTTTCCAAGAAACTTTTTAAATGCAATGCAATACAATGTAAGCTTAGAAGTCGTCTCCATTTGGAATTTTATTCGTAGAATAAAAGGCTTAATGAATTCTTTCCAAGAGCTTTTTTTTTATAAAAGTTCAAAAGTTTCACAGTTCAGTTCCCGCCTAAACCGGACGTGTTTTTTAAACGCTGCGCGAAATTTAACTACTTGTAACGACGTTGCTGTCAGAAATAGTCGAAGACTGTGCAAAGTTGCACAGAAGTTGCACCCCTTGTTTGCTGCACGTTCACATGTGGAACAACGAGGATTCACCACTTCTTATTTCGATCAATTGTAAACTATATAACAGCTGATAGCGCTGCCAACCTATCGCGAAGAATGCGGGTGTGGCCCAGCTAATAGTGCTACCATCCGATCGCGAAAAACGCAAGGGTGGCCCAGTTGATAGAGCTGCCAACCGATCAAACAAACCGAGTGGCGTTGCCAGACCAACTGGGCTGCCACACCTTGTCCATTTGGCGAGAATCGTTAAAATTCAAATTTGAATAAGTGAATTAATTAAACAACATATAATATAAATATCAGAGATAGTTCAAAAATGAGTTAACGCGAATTGCGCGCTCAGCGTCCACTCTCTCCAACGGAACAATGCAAACATTTGTGTTTAACGCTCACGAGTGCCAAGCAATCCACCTGGTTAATGACCTAGCACCTGAAGAAAGCAAACGATCGCGGTCTTGCTCATTAATGCTTACGGCTGCAAAATTACATCCCGAAGGCTTCAACCTCTGTAGCTACCAGTACATTAATCCCGATATCTACAGCAACTGCACCTTTAGCAACAACAAAAACAACATCAACATCAATTATATGCTCAATACCAACAGCGGTGTACATTTCTGCTGAACCATCATAGCCCAAAGTATGTGAACTCACAGCGACTCTTAAAAGCAATAGCGGACAAGAACCAAAACAAAACAAAAAACTTGGTCAAATAGGGCTGGATCGCTACATCCAAATAAAGCTAAGCCCACAACACAAACAGGTTGGTAATCAGCAAAAAATAAATCGCGCTGACAACAACTTAGCTTCAAATAGGTTTGCACTATTGGATGACTGCACAGTGCATCCAAACAGAGAACGGGAGCAGAAGAAGATTAAGCCGCCACCAATATTTATACGTGAGAAAACCTCAAGTGCGCTGGTTAACAAACTATCTGTAATCATCGTAGAAAACAAGTTCCATGTTATACCTCATACTAAGGGAAACATATTCGAAACGATGACCAAAATTATTGAAGTACTAAAGGAGAAAAACTTTAACGCAAAACAGTCACTTTTCAAAGTCGAACTGGAGACATCGAGTCAAAAAATCAGCAAAAATTTAATACATTCTAAATTAATTACATTCAGTAAATACTGCATCGGAGAATAACCGTCGAAGATGAATATGACCACACCACAGCGTACTGCACTCTAAAATCCACCTGCGCCGTTTGCAGCGATGCTCATAGTACAGTTAACTGTCCTAAAAACAAGAACGACAGTTTAGTTAATTTATGCAGCAACTGTGGCGAAATACATACAGCCAACTGGCGATGATGCATTTACAAAGAACTTAAGAGTTGTCTAAACAAACGAGTGGCGTCAGCTCGTGTTCGTACCACACCAGAAATTCACAAAGTAAAGGAACCAACTACAACTAACATCCCTTCGTCTGTCAGCCACCGTACAGTGTCAAATTTTTCCTTTGCGTGTTTACTTAAATCAGGGATCCAAGCACCACCAGACACACACTTCTGAGAACGTGCAACAGCAGCCAATTGACGTTGAAGTGATTTTGCTTTCGATGCAGCAAAGCATGAAAGACTTCATCTCAGACAAGTATGTCAACCAAATCCAGCCACTAATTCATTTACTCTCCCACTTTTAACCGCTTCTGACTTAACACCATAAGATCCCATGGAAATCCGGGCAAGAGAAATAACGAAAGTCATTAAAGAGCAACTGAAGATTGGAAAATCGTCTGGCTTCGACTTTTAACACCAAAAATAATTTATTTTTGGACGTTGCACAAGCATTCAATAGAGTTTGGTTGGATGGACTTATGTATAAAATAATCAAGCTTCTGCCTCAAAAGTTACATAAGCTTCTAAAGTCTTACCTATACCAAAGAGTGTTCGCGGTTAGATGCAGCTCAAGCACTTCAAGCGATTGTCCTATAGAAGCTGGAGTGCCACAAGGAAGTTTTCTGGGACCAATTCTATACACCCTATACGGACATCCCAACAGGCTACCAGCTAACATTACCCATATTCGCTGACGGCACCACAATACTGAGTCGATTCAGATTCCCAGTAAAAGCTAAAATGCAACTAGCACGCCATTTAACATGTGTAGAGCATTAGAGCAACTAGGTTCACATCCAGATCCCCTTGCAAGAAAACTTCTTCAAGAAAGCAGCCAAAGCCGATTGCACCGCGACTATCGACCAACCCAGTGTTAATTTTGTTAGGCCATAGAGCACGAATCTTTTCATAAAATTAAAATTAGCTATCTTAAAATAAAATTTGAAAACCTGTGTTAGTCTCTTAAGTAAAAAGGAAGATTCAATAAATAAGCAAAACTTAAAAACAAAAAAAGTTTCAAGTGTGTGGTGAACGTAAGATTTTGTATTCTACGCCATCACTGTTATAGCATTACAAACTACCCAACAAATCGATTCTTATCGTAGGTTCGTTTTGGTAGAGATAACATGGTTATGAAACCTGACATTTGTTTTGTTATTTTGTACATAATTTTTGACAACTTACCGTGAAAAAATCATTTAAATGCGACGAAGGAAGCACTTTAATGAAAAAAACGGACCTGATCAAATAATTAATTTTATGCAGAAAATCATATAGAAATATTGGTCGAATGCTTTTATACTCGAACAAAATGATAGGCAATGCAATAACTTGCAATGAGACGCCCGAAACACGTGGAGAATATCGATCAATAAGCACACATCAAGTCAACAGGATAGGTAGTGGGAGCAAGTTCCAACATGTTTCCCAGGAAACATGGCTTAAAAGCTTGCTACGAGTTGCAACAGCGTTTGGTTAATCCCACCAAAATTATGATTTCTCGACAACGGAATTCATGCTAGCTCTAATAAAACGTAGGATATTACAATGGCGGTGTGCGTCCATTAAATCAATCAGGGTTCTTCTCAAAAAAGAAAGTCGTTCCCAAACACCAAGAACGGCTGTAATGAACGCTCCTGTCACAATACACAAACCAAGGATTTTCTAACCACCACGACCTTGTTGTCTTCTCCTACAGTATACTTACCGTGTGAATCTCAAATTTCTAACTCAAATCTTTTCCACCAAATTCCCACAAAATCCAGTTTTTCGAGCTCAACGAGAATTTTTCTAAATGTTTGCTGAAGCTCATTGATCAGCTCCAATCTCACGGTCCTGAAGAATGGACTCGTCAAACGAAATAACTGCAGAACTTGATAAGGAGTCCGCTAATCGTTCCACTCTATTATAAATACCAGTCGCCAAGCGCCTTAAAAATGTCACCATCATTGCAGCAGCGTTAAAGTTTCCAGAATTTTCAGAAACCATGGTAACAACAATAAAAACCAGTGGCAGGATCCCTCATTTGGTTATACACAAGTATAACTTTTTATGTACTCTTGCGTAGCCAACGGAATTTTTTTTTTTTTCGCGCGACTCACACAAAATATAGACTGTTCCAAGCATCGACCTACGGTGAGCTAAGGAGGGTAAGTTAATTAAAATAAGTCTACTGAAATAAGGAGGTAATCTAAGGTTTGCATCCCAATTAAGGCGCCGTAAGGCAAAAAGTAAGAAGTTCTTTTGAACCGATTCAATGCGTTGCGAGCAAACAGGTGATCCATACTCGAGGATTGGATTAGAGAAATGAATAAGGTTTTGGTCATGGAACGATTATCAAATTCCTTTAACCACCGTTTTATAAAACCAGGCACACCCCTTGCCTTATTAACAATAGACGAAACATTTAAGCTTAGGGTCCAGAAGAACACCAAGATCATCAACATGTGGTATTCTGTGCAAAGAGCACCCACTTAGAGTGTAAGTCGCGTGCATCGAGTTAGCACGACGAAATGCCATAACTTTACACTTAGAGCCATTTAAGTTTAATACGTTATCACGGCACCAGGTTTGAAAGCTATCTTGATCGCATTGGAAGTCCAAATGGCCAAAAATGTCCTTATACTGCAGGCATAATTTTACATCATCAGCGTACATAAGTACACGCGAATGCTTTATTATTAAAGGAAGGTCGTTAATAAGGTAAAAAGGAGCTGACCTAGGTGGCTCCCTTGTGGGACAAGAAAGAGAATTTTTAAGGAGGACCGGTTGCGACCTGCTATTCAGATAACTTAGAATTCAATTTAGGAGATCAACAGGGATACCTAATAAATCAAATTTTTTTTAATAAAAGTGAATGATTAACAAAGTCGAATGCTTTACCAAAATCCGTATAGATGACATATGTTTGAAGATTATTTTTGAAGCCCTGTACTACAAAGGAGGTTAGCTCCAGAAGGTTAGTAGTTATTGATCTGCGTTTCATGAACCCATGCTGACATGGAGATATAATTGACCTACAAAGGTGCTGCAAATGAGGGCTGATAACGTTTTCAAAAAGCTTAGGGATAGCTGACAATTTTGAGATTCCTCCGTAATTGCTTGCATCCGATTTATACTACTTCCATATATGGGTGAACTCTGAAGATTCCAGAGATAAGTTAAACAGTATCAGTAGAGGCTTGCACAATTCTTCCGCACAGAATCTAAGCACACAGCCCGGAATTCCGTTGGGACCTGGCCAATAGACAGGCTTAAATCGCTGAAGATCGTAAAGCAGACATATATTAAATTCAACTTTGATACCTCGTAAGAGTAAGCCTTTTTGCAATGAGCTTACGTAGAATATGTGGGTTGAAGGCCTGATCCGATGTTACCGTAGTATTTCTAAAAATAGCGGGGAAGGGTTGCTGGTTGTTTTGCGCTTAGTGTTAACGAAATTATAAAACTGTTTGGGATCCTGTGCGAACTGAAACTTACAACGGTTAAAATCATTGTTATAACACAGAGCATTGAGCACGGTAAAATTTAGCCGAGCACTTACATATTTAGAAAATATAGATTGAAAACCGGTATTTGTAAATTTATATAAAGTCTGGACTTAACATTTGTTAGATGTGTTAACACTTTATTAAACCAATGAGGTTTGTTAGATTGACGGCTAGTACATCGGAACACAAGAGTTAAAAAATGATTGCAGTATAAGAAATATTTATGGCATCGGCCATTATGTTGCAAGAATAAAGATCGGACCAATTAAAGCCAGATATAAAATGATTTAGCCTCCAAAAGTTTGCCTTACGAAACAATGAATTCGTTTGGTAGACCTATCTGGCCTTTTTTTATTACGGTACCTGTGTCGATTGTCACCTTGAAAGTAGGATGATATGGATTTTCTGGTCAGAAACACACTTTTGGGGCTTGTAACATAGCATAGATCCAATAATCGACCAAGAGAGTTTCGAATATAATTAACTTGCGACAACGATATGTCGAGCAAGCCGTCAATAAAGCCATGCTGTGCTATAGGTAGACGAATAATCGACTGTGTAGAACAACCAGTTGGTCTCTATCGGACAGTCAATTTGAAACGGACTGGATAGCGGACAAATGGTTTATATATTCAGGAAATTCAGAAGACGGCGGAATGTAAGAGAACGTAATATAAACATAGCTATCAGAAAATGACAGCTTTACGCATAAGAATTCTAGGTTACGGAACTCGTCAAAAAGTACCTCCTCTGGTAGACCTAACAGCAATTAGGACTCCACCTCCCAGCCTGGAGGGACGACCATGCCTGTATACTGTGTACATACCTGGAAAAACTTCAGACTTAAGTATCTCCGGTTTTAAACAAGGTCTGTAAACACAAATATTACTTTTGATGTTCACTACATTTAATGTTTTCTGATTGCTGCAGACAGAAATGGCTGTTCAACTACGCAGCGACAGTGATTTAATTAAAGTTAAGGCATTAAACAGCTTTGTAAGATTTGCACACTGTATTGTTTATGCACAAACCAGGTATTTTAGCGTTTTCGACCATATAAAAAAACATATTCTTAATCAGAATCAGTAGCCAAGTCGATCTGGCCCTGTGCGTCCGTTTGATCGTCGAGATCTGTGAAAGCTAGAAGATTGACATAAGGCATACAGATTTTAGAGACAGACGCAGCGTAATTTTGTCAACCCATTTTGCTACGCCCACTCTAACGCCCACAAGACTCCCGAAACTGCAACGTCCACATTTTAAAAAATGTTTTGAGATTTTTTCATTTTTGAATTTTTAAACATGTCAGAAAAATTTGTTGTTTCCACTTCCACAAGCTTCTCTTGTTCCTTTTCTCTTTTCTCTTCTTTTTTTTTACGAAATGAAAAGACGATTTATGAAAATCAAAGTAAGAAATACTGATAGATTTTATTTTGTTTGTTGGAGCAAAATTTGGCATCGATGCGCTAATCCTTTTTTTTTTTAACTTTGCTTTTATTTATTTAAATTTTTATTTTCGAGACTAACAATAAGTGTAACAAATCTACTATAACCTAACTAGCAGTAATGTAGATGTAATGTAGTAATGTCGCTTTTTGCTTGTCTATTTCATCCTTTACTGCGAGAATGCCGCGGTCCCTGTGGATGTTTTGATGTCGAATATACCATGGTGATCCAGTGATAGTTCGCAGGATCTTGAATTGAGCGCGCTGTATGTTGTCTATGTTGATGTCTATCCCAAAGCACTCTCTTTATATAACGATTCACCAATATTTATCCTAGTCTAAGCTCGAATTAGGTACTGATTGTTGCTTTTGATATTAAGGCTGTTATCCAAAATTTATGCTCGTCTGTCCGTCGGTATGAACGTCTAGATCTCAGGAACTACAAAAGCCAGTAAGTTGATATTAAGCATAGCATAGCATAGTTGATATTAGCATAGACGCAGCGCAAGTTTGTCGATTCATGTTACCACGCCACCTCTAACGCAATGCCCACTCTAATGCCAACAAACCGCCCAAAGCAGCCACGTCCACACTGATTTGATATATTTTCACATTTTCGTTAGTCTTGTACATTTCTCTCGATTTGGCAAAAATCTTTTTGCCATGCCCACTCTAACGCACACAAACCGTTATCAACTGTCAGTGTTGAAGACTCTCCTTTGCACTTCTAATAGCTGAGTATTGGGTATCAGCGTTCTCTCTTGTTTTTACTGGCTCCGCTGCCATCAGCAATATTTATCGACATGAAAATTGAAGACAATTATTCCTGTGAACAACTTTCCAAGAAACTTTTTAAATGCAATGCAATACAATGTAAGCTTAGAAGTCGTCTCCATTTGGAATTTTATTCGTAGAATAAAATTCTTAATGAATTCTTTCCAAGAGCTTTTTTTTTATAAAAGTTCAAAAGCTTCACAGTTCAGTTCCCGCCTAAACCGGACGTGTTTTTTAAACGCTGCGCGAAATTTAACTACTTGTAACGACGTTGCTGTCAGAAATAGTCGAAGACTGTGCAAAGTTGCACAGAAGTTGCACCCCTTGTTTGCTGCACGTTCACATGTGGAACAACGAGGATTCACCACTTCTTATTTCGATCAATTGTAAACTATATAACAGCTGATAGCGCTGCCAACCTATCGCGAAGAATGCGGGTGTGGCCCAGCTAATAGTGCTACCATCCGATCGCGAAAAACGCAAAGGTGGCCCAGCTGATAGAGCTGCCAACCGATCAAACAAACCGAGTGGCGTTGCCAGACCAACTGGGCTGCCACACCTTGTCCATTTGGCGAGAATCGTTAAAATTCAAATTTGAATAAGTGAATTAATTAAACAACATATAATATAAATATCAGAGATAGTTCAAAAATGAGTTAACGCGAATTGCGCGCTCAGCGTCCACTCTCTTCAACGGAACAATGCAAACATTTGTGTTTAACGCTCACGAGTGCCAAGCAATCCACCTGGTTAATGACCTAGCACCTGAAGAAAGCAAACGATCGCGGTCTTGCTCATTAAGGCTTACGGCTGCAAAATTACATCCCGAAGGCTTCAACCTCTGTAGCTACCAGTACATTAATCCCGATATCTACAGCAACTGCACCTTTAGCAACAACAAAAACAACATCAACATCAATTATATGCTCAATACCAACAGCGGTGTACATTTCTGCTGAACCATCATAGCCCAAAGCATGTGAACTCACAGCGACTCTTAAAAGCAATAGCGGACAAGAACCAAAACAAAACAAAAAACTTTGTCAAATAGGGCTGGATCGCTACATCCAAATAAAGCTAAGCCCACAACACAAACAGGTTGGTAATCAGCAAAAAATAAATCGCGCTGACAACAACTTAGCTTCAAATAGGTTTGCACTATTGGATGACTGCACAGTGCATCCAAACAGAGAACGGGAGCAGATTAAGCCGCCACCAATATTTATACGTGAGAAAACCTCAAGTGCGCTGGTTAACAAACTATCTGTAATCATCGTAGAAAACAAGTTCCATGTTATACCTCATACTAAGGGAAACATATTCGAAACGATGACCAAAATTATTGAAGCACTAAAGGAGAAAAACTTTAACGCAAAACAGTCACTCTTCAAAGTCGAACTGGAGACATCGAGTCAAAAAATCAGCAAAAATTTAATACATTTTAAATTAATTACATTCAGTAAATACTGCATCGGAGAATAACCGTCGAAGATGAATATGACCACACCACAGCGTACTGCACCCTAAAATCCACCTGCGCCGTTTGCAGCGATGCTCATAGTACAGTTAACTGTCCTAAAAACAAGAACGACAGTTTAGTTAATTTAAGCAGCAACTGTGGCGAAATACATACAGCCAACTGGCGATGATGCATTTACAAAGAACTTAAGAGTTGTCTAAACAAACGAGTGGCGTCAGCTCGTGTTCGTACCACACCAGAAATTCACAAAGTAAAGGAACCAACTACAACTAACATCCCTTCGTCTGTCAGCCACCGAACAGTGTCAAATTTTTCCTTTGCGTGTTTACTTAAATCAGGGATCCAAGCACCACCAGACACACACTTCTGAGAACGTGCAACAGCAGCCAATTGACGTTGAAGTGATTTTGCTTTCGATGCAGCAAAGCATGAAAGACTTCATCTCAGACAAGTAAGTCAACCAAATCCAGCCACTAATTCATTTACTCTCTCACTTTTAACCGCTTCTGACTTAACACCATAAGATCCCATGGAAATCCGGGCAAGAGAAATAACGAAAGTCATTAAAGAGAAACTGAAGATTGGAAAATCGTCTGGCTTCGACTTTTAACCCCAAAAATAATTTATTTTTGGACGTTGCACAAGCATTCAATAGAGTTTGGTTGGATGGACTTATGTATAAAATAATCAAGCTGCTGCCTCAAAGCTTACATAAGCTTCTAAAGTCTTACCTATACCAAAGAGTGTTCGCGGTTAGATGCAGCTTAAGCACTTCAAGCGATTGTCCTAATAAGCTGGAGTGCCACAAGGATGTTTTCTGGGACCAATTCTATACACCCTATACGGACATCCCAACGGGCTACCAGCTAACATTACCCATATTCGCTGACGGCACCACAATACTGAGTCGATCCAGATTCCCAGTAAAAGCTATAATGCAACTAGCACGCCATTTAACATGTGTAGAGCATTAGAGCAACTAGGTTCACATCCAAATCCCCTTGCAAGAAAACTTCTTCAAGAAAGCAGCCAAAGCCGATTGCACCGCGACTATCGACCAACCCAGTGTTAATTTTGTTAGGCCATAGAGCACGAGTCTTTTCATAAAATGAAAATTAGCTATCTTAAAATAAAATTTGAAAACCTGTGTTAGTCTCTTAAGTAAAAAGGAAGATTCAATAAATAAGCAAAACTTAAAAACAAAAAAAGTTTCAAGTGTGTGGTGAACGTAAGATTTTGTATTCTACGCCATCACTGTTATAGCATTACAAACTACCCAACAAATCGATTCTTATCGTAGGTTCGTTTTGGTAGAGATAACATGGTTATGAAACCTGACATTTGTTTTGTTATTTTGTACATAATTTTTGACAACTTACGGTGAAAAAATCATTTAAATGCGACGTAAGAAGCACTTTAATGAAGAAAACGGACCTGATCAAATAGTTAATTTTAGGCAGAAAATCATATAGAAATATTGGTCGAATGCTTTTATACTCGAACAAAATGATAGGCAATGCGATAACTTGCAATGAGACGCCCGAAACACGTGGGAATATCGATCAATGAGCACACATCAAGTCAACAGGCTAGTTCGTGGGAGCAAGTTCCAACATGTTTCCCAGGAAACATGGCTTAAAAGCTTGCTACGAGTTGCAACAGCTTTTGGTTAATCCCACCAAAATTAGGATTTCTCGACAACGGAATTCATGCTAGCTCTAATAAAACGTAGGATATTACAATGGCGGTGTGCGTCCATTAAATCAATCAGGGTTCTTCTCAAAAAAGAAAGTCGTTTCCAAACACCAAGAACGGCTGTAATGAACGCTCCTGTCACAATACACAAACCAAGGATTTTCTAACCACCAGGACCTTTTTGTCTTCTCCCACAGTATACTTACCGTGTGAATCTCAAATTTCTAACTTAAATCTTTTCCACCAAATTCCCACAAAATCCAGGTTTTTGGAGCTCAACGAGAATTTTTCTATATGTTTGCTGAAGCTCATTGATCAGCTCCAATCTCACGGTCCTGAAGAATGGACTCGTCAAACGAAATAACTGCAGAACTTGATAAGGAGTCCGCTAATCGTTCCACTCTATTATAAATACCAGTCGCCAAGCGCCTTAAAAATGTCACCATCATTGCAGCAGCGTTAAAGTTTCCAGAATTTTCAGAAACCATGGTAACAACAATAAAAACCAGTGGCAGGATCCCTCATTTGGTTATACACAAGTATAACTTTTTATGTACTCTTGCGTAGCCAACGGAATTTTTTTTTTTTTTCGCGCGACTCACACAAAATATAGACTGTTCCAAGCATCGACCTACGGTTAGCTAAGGAGGGTAAGTTAATTAAAATAAGTCTACTGAAATAAGGAGGTAATCTAAGGTTTGCATCCCAATTAAGGCGCCGTAAGGCAAAAAGTAAAAAGTTCTTTTGAACCGATTCAATGCGTTGCGAGCAAACAGGTGAGCCATACTCGAGGATTGGATTAGAGATATGAATAAGGTTTTGGTCATGGAACGATCATCAAAAAGTAATAAGTTCTTTTGAACCGATTTAATGCGTTCCGAGCAAACAGGTGATCCATACTCGAGGATTGGATTAGAGATATGAATAAGGTTTTGGTCATGGAACGATCATCAAATTCCTTTAACCACCGTTTTATAAAACCAAGCACACCCCTTGCCTTATTAACAATAGACGAAACATTGAAGTTTAGGGTCCAGAAGAACACCAAGATCATCAACATGTGTTATTCTGTCCAAAGAGCTCCCACTTAGAGTGTAAGTCGCGTGCATCGAGTTAGCACGACGAAATGCCATAACTTTACACTTAGAGCCATTTAAGTTTAATACGTTATCACGGCAAAGCTTTCTAGATCGGATCGCAAGTCCAAATGGCCAAAAATGTCCTTATACTGCAGGCATAATTTTACATCATCAGCGTACATAAGTACACGCGAATGCTTTATTATTAAAGGAAGGTCGTTAATAAGGTAAAAAGGAGCTGACCTAGGTGGCTCCCTTGTGGGACAAGAAAGAGAATTTTTAAGGAGGACCGGTTGCGTCCTGCTATTCAGATAACTTAGAATCCAATTTAGGAGATCAACAGGGATACCTAATAAATCAAATTTTTTTTAATAAAAGTGAATGTTTAACAAAGTCGAATGCTTTACCAAAATCCGTATAGATGACATATGTTTGAAGATTATTTTTGAAGCCCTGTACTACAAAGGAGGTTAGCTCCAGAAGGTTAGTAGTTATTGATCTGCGTTTCATGAACCCATGCTGACATGGTGATATAATTGACCTACAAAGGTGCGGCAAATGAGGACTGAAACCGATTTCAAAAAGCTTAGGGATAGCAGACAATTTTGAGATTCCTCCGTAATTGCTTGCATCCGATTTATACTACTTCCATATATGGGTGAACTCTGAAGATTCCAGAGATAAGTTAAACAGTATCAGTAGAGGCTTGCACAATTCTTCCGCACAGAATCTAAGCACACAGCCCGGAATTCCGTTGGGACCTGGGCAATAGACAGGCTTAAATCGCTGAAGATCGTAAAGCAGACATATATTAAATTCAACTTTGATACCTCGTAAGAGTAAGCTTTTTTGCAATGAGCTTACGTAGAATATGTGGGTTGAAGGCCTGATCCGATGTTACCGTAGTATTTCTAAAAATAGCGGGGAAGGGTTGCTGGTTGTTTTGCGCTTAGTGTTAACGAAATTATAAAACTGTTTGGGATCCTGTGCGAACTGAAACTTACAACGGTTAAAGTCATTGTTATAACACAGAGCATTGAGCACGGTAAAATTTAACCGAGCACTTACATATTTAGAAAATATAGATTGAAAACCGGTATTTGTAAATTTATATAAAGTCTGGACTTAACATTTGTTAGATGTGTCAACACTTTATTAAACCAATGAGGTTTGTTAGATTGACGGCTAGTACATCGGAACACAAGAGTTAAAAAATGATTGCAGTATAAGAAATATTTATGGCATCGGCCATTATGTTGCAAGAATAAAGATCGGACCAATTAAAGCCAGATATAAAATGATTTAGCCTCCAAAAGTTTGCCTTACGAAACAATGAATTCGTTTGGTAGACTTATCTGGCCTTTTTTTATTACGGTACCTGTGTCGATTGTCACCTTGAAAGTAGGATGATATGGATTTTCTGATCAGAAACACACTTTTAGGGCTTGTAACATAGCATAGATCCAATAATCGACCAAGAGAGTTTCGAATATAATTAACTTGCGACAACGATATGTCGAGCAAGCCGTCAATAAAGCCATGCTGTGCTATAGGTAGACGAATAATCGACTGTGTAGAACAACCAGTTGGTCTCTATCGGACAGTCAATTTGAAACGGACTGGATAGCGGACAAATGGTTTATATATTCAGGAAATTCAGAAGACGGCGGAATGTAAGAGAACGTAATATAAACATAGCTATCAGAAAATGACAGCTTTACGCATAAGAATTCTAGGTTACGGAACTCGTCAAAAAGTACCTCCTCTGGTAGACCTAACAGCAATTAGGACTCCACCTCCCAGCCTGGAGGGACGACCATGCCTGTATACTGTGTACATACCTGGAAAAACTTCAGACTTAAGTATCTCCGGTTTTAAACAAGGTCTGTAAACACAAATATTACTTTTGATGTTCACTACATTTAATGTTTTCTGATTGCTGCAGACAGAAATGGCTGTTCAACTACGCAGCGACAGTGATTTAATTAAAGTTAAGGCATTAAACAGCTTTGTAAGATTTGCACACTGTATTGTTTATGCACAAACCAGGTATTTTAGCGTTTTCGACCATATAAAAAAACATATTCTTAATCAGAATCAGTAGCCAAGTCGATCTGGCCCTGTGCGTCCGTTTGATCGTCGAGATCTGTGAAAGCTAGAAGATTGACATAAGGCATACAGATTTTAGAGACAGACGCAGCGTAATTTTGTCAACCCATTTTGCTACGCCCACTCTAACGCCCACAAGACTCCCGAAACTGCAACGTCCACATTTTAAAAAATGTTTTGAGATTTTTTCATTTTTGAATTTTTAAACATGTCAGAAAAATTTGTTGTTTCCACTTCCACAAGCTTCTCTTGTTCCTTTTCTCTTTTCTCTTCTTTTTTTTTACGAAATGAAAAGACGATTTATGAAAATCAAAGTAAGAAATACTGATAGATTTTATTTTGTTTGTTGGAGCAAAATTTGGCATCGATGCGCTAATCCTTTTTTTTTTTAACTTTGCTTTTATTTATTTAAATTCTAATTTTCGAGACTAACAATAAGTGTAACAAATCTACTATAACCTAACTAGCAGTCATGTAGACTGTAACACTAAAAAGTGGCCTGACAAATTATTACTGGGTTGGAAGGTCGGTACGTTAAAGGCGGGTTCGGTTGGAAACCCAAATCAAGACCCTTACCAGGGGATTTGGGTGGGCAGTGAGTTTTTTTTATTGTACGTCGCTTTTTGCTTGTCTATTTCATTTTTTACTGCCGAGGTCCCTGTGGATGTTTTGATGTCGAATATACCATGGTGATCTAGTGATAGTTCGCAGGATCTTGAATTGAGCGCGCTGTATGTTGTTTATGCTGATGTCTATCCCAAAGCTGGGAGCCATACGTCCATATTGGCTTAAAAGTGAAGGTGTAGAGCAGGACCTTGTAGTCCAAACATAAAGGCGATTGGGCATTTATGATCCAGTGGAGGCTGCTGGCTTACAGTTTTAAGTGTACTTTCTTGGATTCGATAAGCATACGCCATGTTAGGCGTCTGTCGAGGTGAATGCCGAGATACGTTACTTCTTTGACTTGGGGGATCTGCATGCTATTCAGGCAGAGCGGAGTGCAAGTGTGTCTTTTTAGAGTATACGTTATGTGCTTGCCTTTTTGTTCGTTAATTTTAATACGCCAGTCAGATAGCCACTTCTCGACTACCATGAGGTGGTTGGCGAGTTGGGTTGTTGCACCGACTGGGCATCTGGAGCGGCAGTCGTCAGCAAAGGTGGATGTTGTTTCGTGGGATATTCGTGGGAATATCCGCTGTGTAGAGGACGAATAGAATTGGCCCAAGGGTAGTTGTCGGATATTGTTGTATTGCACCTCAGATTTAAGGAGTTTATGAATGTACCCAGGCAAGTGTGTTTTAATTTTATGCATAAATCCTTCCAACCAGACGCAGTCGAATGCTTGAGATACATCGAGGAATATCGCGCTGCAATATGCTCTACGCTCGAAAACTGTGCGAATCTCTGATCTTATTCTGTTAACTTTATCGATAGTTTCGTGTTTTCCTCTGAAGCCAAATTGATGGTCTGGGATAATGTTGTTTGCCCATATATATGGTATTATGCGCGTTAGAAGGAATTTTTCGAATAATTTGAACAGGCATGATAATAATCTTCTTGGTCTGTAGGATGACGGAATCGTGTGATCTTTTCCGGGCTTAGGTATCGTTATAATGATTGATTTTTTCCATTTACTGAAAGAAGCCCCTGAGATGTAAGGCAAATGTTTCGGCTCTGTCTTTGTCGTTAAGGGCCCAGTGACCTTAAGAATTTCTTATCGGGGTGACGGTTTAAATTGGAAAGCTTAGATTTGGGTGGCCCTCCACAAGGGATGCTTTATACTAGTTGGCAAGAGTCTTTCTATATATTTTAGTTGGATGATAAGACATCTTGCTTTAAAGCCCTGCTTAGTTTGCAGGTGGCTGTATTAAAACGTGTCTTTGAGAATGGCGATATCCTGGTTTGCCACGCTCGTCGCAGACGTTTTTTTTTCCAGAACCAGCTGTTCAATTCGCGGGCTGGTTTTGACTATCTTAATTTCCACATTCTTCCGTTGTGGTGTTGAGATCCTGGCTACTGTAACGATTACTTCTTACAGAGCGGCGGTAAAGCAGTCGATTATCACTTCTATATTAAGTTGGGGAGCTCATGTGAGAACTCATATACCTTCTGTATTTCATCCAGTTAGTATTGTGCGACGTCAGCCTATTTCTGTAATTTCTGGGCTTTGAAGTAGGGTTATCAACAAAGGCAAAATCAATTTGATCTGATATCTTTCTGGGGTCTGCAGGACAGGAGAAAAGTATTCGATTGTATTGCTCTCTTGTATAAGTGCATTATACAGTTGTCTCCCTGACGCGCACAGCGTCTGCAGCTTATCGTATGGTTTTTTCCACAGCTGCAACATTTTTCCTTCAAAGGTTCTTCTTTGTTTGCGAGACAGTTTACGGAGTTGTGGAAGTCTCCGCAGACTGCCCTAAGTGTGCAGTATGTCTTTAGGCGTCCATACTCCTGGCAGCTTGTGCATTGAACAGGGCCGTTACGTTTGTGTGGTTCTTTCACAATGATCCTTTGATGCAGTAGGAGCTGCAGTTTGTATATCTGGTGCACTTTGTTTTTCTTTAAGGCTTTGCTATCTGGTCGAGCTCGACCTTGAAGGGTGGTTGCGGCTTTTTGTTTCTGTTTATAATGTTACTAACAGGTTTTTTTTTTCTTTTTGGCACAGAAGCCCTTGGCTTTAAGGGCTTATTGAATCTCAGGGTTCGATTTCTTCCAATACAACTTGCAGTCCCTTGCAGCTTTTTTGTTGGTACGTGTAGAAGTTCTTTTTTGTTTCCTCCAGGTACTTAGAAACGGCTCGAAAGTGTTCTTCGGACTTCGTTTGAACTCTGGTTTCGTGGATGTTCTTTTTAATAAGCGGAACAACATGGAAATTATCGTCCCCAGAGTTTTTTTCCCTTATACATATAAATATGTTGGGGCTTGGGTTTCTTTTGGGTACCTCGCCCCAACTCTGCTTGGTTGTTCTCCGCCTCTGCTAAGATGGAAAAACGGTTATCATTCTGACTCCTAGTTTGTTCGTTGCTGTTGGTACGGTTGATCTTTGGTTTATTACCACCCGTGTTTAGTGGACTAAGTTTACGTTTAATCTGGATGTAGCGATCCATACCGCTCTGTATTACCGAGACCGCATGTTGCTTATCGAAGCTTACGGCTTTTGTTGCCATTGAATTTTGCTATTCAGCTGTTGGCACCGAATTCGCCATATGTTAGTTGGTTTAGTAGTTGGTGGTGCTTTTGCTGCGACTGCATTAATTGTAGCACTGCTAGTTGTTGGGGCTTCTTGCATCGAAGCCGGAGGTGGTGGGGTTTGACTTTGGTAGCTCCATGATGAAGGAGTTGGGGAATTCATGGCTTATGAAAGCTTAGCCAAAGGTGCAAGCGACTAAGTATACAATTTTCATATAGATTCAGTGGTGTGGCACCATCTGGAACTTTTCTGAAAATTAGCGATTCCTTTTCTTTCATTGCATTTGGTATCTACAAATGCACTTTTTGATTCAGTTGGATTGCAATTTAACAACTTGCTTTTTAAAAATTCTACTTCGTTGTTTTTCAGGGTGACTTTGATATTTGGGTACCATTTTCAGTTTTTATTTACTGTTTTACTCGATGACGGACGACGCCGCTTATATACTTCAACATAACAAATACATGGTATTTGTCGACGTGCAATAGTATAGAATATCATCGATGGGACCTCTCTCCAAGATCGATCCGTAAATGAACTAGTCGCTAAAAATCCTCTAGCATGAATCCTTTCGTGGTCCTTCGGTCATACCCCTTCGTCCAGATTCCTTCTTACAGGCCTATCCGGTCCGCCTGCTTACAGGGGTTTCCACGCATTATTTTCATGTTATATCCGTTACTCGTAAATTAAAAGGGTATACTTTTAGAGATAGACTAGATTCGGCAGAAGATAGACAGGCAGAAGGAAGCGTTTTCGACCTTATAAAGTAAGGATCAATAGCCGAGTCGATCTGGCCGTGTCCAGCCGTGGCACCGCCAAAGACTGTCAGTGTTAAAATTTCTCCTTCGCACTTCGAGTAGCTAAATAACGGGTAGATAGTCGGGTAACTCGACTAAAGCGTTCTCACTTGTTAAAATCATAAATTTATTAAAAATTGGTTGATTGGTGGCAAATAAATATTTTATATATCATTCATACATACAAAGTCAGAACTTTGAGTGAGAGTACCAAATGCTGGTTCGACTGTATTCATGCAGATCCTCTAATACATATCGATCTGGATTACGATTATTTAAATATATTTATCGCTCGTGCATTCACTTAAAATAATTATTTTATTAGAAACTGAAAACTGAGCTAATTAGCTTATTTATTAGCTTTTTTCGAGCAATGAAGAGACGATTTTTATGTAGTGAATTCGAACGATTTTGGTTTCTTTATTTTAACAAAGTTTGACGTCGTTGCGCGTATGCATAGGTAACGAAAGTGAGACTTTAATTAATTGTTAGATTTTTAAAACTCTGCAATAATGAATAGAGTGCCCAGAAGCAAAGCTTGCAATGGCAAACTTGATTTTTTCGAGCGTTCTGAATCGCTGCTCCAGAAACGATCGCATGGTTTCCCACGATGATACTGAATTTTTGAAGACTGGGTCCTCTACGTGCTCCTCCCATTTCGCCTGACTAGCCGGATGCAGCTTTTGGACAAGAACTAGGACGATAATGCATCCAGCCATTTGTTTCGTTGTACCAAATCCCTTTATAGGGCGGATATGACCGTTAAACTAATCTGTATGTTAACGAAGCATTAAAACGGAACCACTCTGTACTGGCCTTAACCTCAGAATCTCCGCGATGTGTGCCTGAACTACCAAACGACGTTAGCAAATCTGGTTTGGAATAAATACAATTCCATGTTTTCCATCGCTGTGTCTCTTAGACATGATTGTAGATGGTGTGGCTTTTCTATGTGTTTGAGATCAGGATGGCAATCTATTAACGCTGCTGATAGCCACAATCACACGGAGAAATGCTGTCAGCAAAGATAGAGTGCAAATGCATTTGCGAGGCGCGTTTCGAAATCTCCCCCAGAACCGAGGATTTAAGAGTCAAGAGAATGTCATCAAACATTAAATTCAGTTTTTCGAGGTTGTTGAGAATTTTTCTACATGTTTCCTGAGGCTCATTGATCATCTCCAACTTTACATGAAAAACGGACTCGTCAAACGAAATTAAGGCGCGTTTCGAAATCTCCCCCAGAACCGAGGATTTAAGAGTCAAGAGAATGTCATCAAACTTCTCTATTAAATCATTTTCAATTTCCTTAAAATTCAGTTTTTCGAGGTTGTTGAGAATTTTTCTACATGTTTCCTGAAGCTCATTGATCATCTGCAACTTTACAACGAAACGAAATTAATGCAAAGCTTGAGCTAATCGTTCCACTTTACTGTACGTAGCTCCTTGACTTTTATAAATAGTATATTTCTTCTGCAGGAACCACTGGAAACTGCTTTCGGTCAATTGTAGTTGCCTGATTAGAATTAATTTGAAAACTTTTTATAATTTTCAAAATCTGCGTCCATGAAGCCTTCTCACAATGTCTGCGATTTGAACTCGCATTTACTCCTATGCTTTCATCTAAAAATTGTATCCAAAGAAGATCTGGAGTGTTGGACGTACTGAAGCCTATCTCCCTAAGGACACCAGTGGCTCCGTTTACGAGACCATCTGATGCATCTACATTGACTGTCATCATATATATGGCAGTGATTTTGAAAGTCAGAGAGGTATACAATCCTTATGTCTTAGATGTTTATAAAATTCCCCGCAATTTCTTTGAATCAAATCTACCTGTTTGTTTCTCCACGGAGAAAAGAGAATTACTAATGATCTAAAATAAACCCTAAAATAAACCCTATCTGTATTAATATTAAAGGGCCTAGCCTTATTTCTTTCTCTTATAATACCGCTTCCATCTCGGAGCGGAAAATAAACATCTCCTAAAACGTCATTGCCTTCTTCAGTGTCATCGTCACTATTTGCCCTCTGACGAGTAATTCTACGGCTTTTAGAAAACTCATATTTTTTGCTGAAAAATAAGATAAACACAGGCCTTCATGGAATTCTGGTCTTTGTTCGTATCTATCCATCAATCCCTTCAGAAATATGTCATTTGAATTCTGAGGCGTATTTTGAAGGTCGTGTGTCTATGCATACGAACTCGTTGTTCTGGAGGGAAGGTGTTTATATGAACGCACTTATTACTTGCTTCTGACAACGCCATTCCCAGACAACAATATACGGCTTCATGAGCAGATATCTCAGTGCATGAAATAAACTTGTGACCAAGATACTGTAGCTTTTGACGAATGCTTAAATTGCCTCTTCTAATGTCATTAGCTGCTTCTCGCATTAACTTCGAAATACCCCGTTGGGATTTGTTAATATAATTAATAATGTAGCTACAACAAGAAAAAGGGTCCAAAATTAACTGGATATCCATATTTGCCATATCTTTGCATAGAGAGAATGTGTTTATTATAAGCATTAACTTGAATTTCTGCAAATGTTCTCTTCAGAAAAATCTGAGGTTTTTTCAAACTTGACCTGATAGCATAAATATAGTCCTCGTAACTGAGGTTCACATGCTTGTGAGAATGAAAATTTTCAAATATCCAGAAATGGCTAATCATGTCATTTCCATGACTGCAAAGTAGAAAATCTAGAATTTTTTTTTAAGTTTTCGGGATGAAGCGAATTTTGAGTTGCTTCGCGTAGTGGATTTAATATTTCCGTCCGGGGAATTGGAGGGATTGGAATACCGAAACGACAAATAGATTGTCCCCGCACTTTTTTAAGACACGAATGCCCGTGCTTGTGTTTTTGGTATTCAATATACGGAGCCAAATCTGGATTTGTAACATCCACAGTTACAAACAAGAGAGAACGCTATAGTCGAGTTCCCATTTAATACCCGTTACTCAGCTAGTGGAAGTGCGAAGGAAAGTCTTCAACACTGACAGTTTTTGGCGGTTTGTAGGCGTTAGTTTTTCTTGCAAGTCGATAGAAATTAACAAGACTGATACAAAAATCAAAAAATATCAAAACATTTTTCAAAAGTGTGGGCGTGGCAGTTTTATGCGGTTTGTGCGCGTCCCTGGAGTCTGTATGCTTAATCTCAACTTTCTAGCTTTTGTAGTTCCTGAGATCTCGACGTTCATACGGACAGACAGAATAAAGGAGATCGTGTGCATGTGTACGTGCTTATGCTAGAAGACGATTTTAGGGCCGAAATCAATTTTGATTTAAGAAACAAATTTGATTAACGTTTTGGTCAATATCTATTCGTAACTCTTATGGTTTGAAAGAAGTTTTTTAAACCCGTTGCTCGTAGAGTATTTCTTACCACCCATAATTTCGCGCTTTTTTAAAAATATCAAAATAAAATGTAAAAAAAAAATTTAAGTAAATCTTATTTGCATTTTAAATACTGAAAATTGGTCATTTTTATACTAGTAATTTGACTAAATAACTATAGTAAATAATAAAAACGTATACAAAGTAAATTATTAAAACTATTGTAATTTAAAACAAAGAATTTTCAAAAAAAAGAAATTACATTTAAAAAATAAATATTTCATAAAAATAATTCATAATCTAAAATATTATTTATAAAATAAATAAAAATATGGAAACTTTTTATTGCAAAATTGATTTTATTGATGCACGAAGTGCGGACATAAGCACCGAAGAATCATTGTCGTCTTATATTTTTCACACGTCGCATGCTGAATACTCTAATGAAAACTATTCTAATATAAAATCATATTTCAAAATTATTATGCATATTATTATGTACATAGATTGTAGGGTTGTTGATAATATATCAATATATCGATATTTTTTTCTAAAAATAATATATTTATATCGTTATATTTTTTTTGCCCAAATATCGGTATTGCGATATTTTTGGATATTTTTTTGATATTTTCCCTTCGCTCACTTTGATTTCGACGCGATACCAACTACACGAGCACGTGATAAAATAGATATCAAATCAAATTACATAGAAATAAAAAATGGGACTGCAAATTGTTCGAAAGAATAATAAAAACCTGTAGAAACACTTCAAACATGTCCTCGCACCTTAAAAATAAACATAAAGATGTTTTCGTAAAATGTGCGAATAAGAAGGTATGTCATAAGGTGTATGTATGTGTGCGTATGTTCAAATTTCAGCTCAAAATTTTACTGAGAATTTATTATTATCAGTATTATATCCGTATTATTATTATTATGATCTGTATTAGAAATCCATTAATTTAAGTTATGATATATTAAGATTAAATGAAACAAGAGAGAACGCTATAGTCGAGTTCCCCGACTATCTGAAACCCGTTACTCAGCTAGTGGAATGGAAAAGGAGAGTCTTAAATACAGTTTTTGGCGGTTTGTAGGCGTTATAGTGGGCGTGGCAGAACGTTTCTTGGCAAATCGATAGAAATTTACAAGACCAATATAAAAATGAAAAAATATCAAAACATTTTTCAAAAGTGTGGGCGTATTAGTTTTGGGCGGTTTGAGAGCGTTAGAGTGGGCGTGGCAAAAAGTTTTTTGGTTAATCGATAGAAAATTACAAGACTAATACAAAAGTGAAAAAATTTCAAAACATTTTTCAAAACTGTGGGCGTGGCAGTTTTGGGCGGTTTGTGGGCGTTAGAGTGGGCGTGGCAACATGAATCGACAAACTTGCGCTGCTTCTATGTCCCTGGAGTTTGTATGCTTAATCTCAATTTTCTAGCTTTAGTAGTTCCTGAGATCTCGACGTTCATACGGACGGACAGACGGACATGACCAGATCGACTCGGCTATTGATCCTGATCAAGAATATATATACTTTATATGGTCGGAAACGCTTCCTTCTGCCTGTTACATACTTTTCAACGAATCTAGTATACCCCCCTTTTACTCTACGAGTAACGGGTATAAATATTAAAATAAATATAAAAATTAAGTTAAAAAGAAAATTTTATGTTTTCATTGTGGGGAAATAAAATTTTATTTGAAAAAAAAAAATATCAAAAATATCATATACATCATCATATCGATATTTTTTTGTGATATTTTAAATATTATCATCATTTTGTTTTGATAAAAAAAATATCATCGATACGATATTTTTTTAATATCACGACATCCCTAATAGATTGTGCTATAATTATTTCTATGTTAAATTTAAATAATTGTTATGTTAAGGCAATGCAAAACTAGAGTTTTTAAGTGGTGGCAATTTATAAAAAATAATATAGATTTAAAGTCTAAAAACTTCTAAAATGAAGGGCATATTTTGTCATTTTTACAATGCATGTGCATACGTGTGCACCAATACAGTGGTCAGCTGTCGCTGTATGCGTACAAGAAAGCTGCTGGCTCTAGAGCTCTCTGGCTTTTGAACAAAATTTCGAGAGAGCCTGGAGCCAGTTAAAAGCCACCACGAAAAAATCGTTTGCAAAAAAATCGTATGGCGTTACGCATGTTGTTATTCTAATGTCTTTGCTTTTACCCTACGAGTAACGGGTATAACAATGAAGTCTTTTACACTACACATTCATCTTCATTGTTTAAATCCACTTTTGGAGCATCTTTCAGCCAAAAAATTTGCCGAGAATATGAGGCGAACCTCTCTATTGAAACTCAACACGCAAGTAATAGGTAGTAACGAAATTACTTCCAAAGACACCCCCAGGCTTTTTCATAAGTTTTAAAACTTCTCTATATCTGTAATCAAAAAATCTAGCGCACGTCACTGGGTCTCTTCTTATAAGGCGCGCCTTTTCCCTGAACTGCAAATTTCAAGCTTCTTCTTCATTTATTTTAACCCTATCTACACTGCGCTTGAGCAGTACTAACAGCTCTGGCCACCTAGTTTCAGCCGCCGATAAATTTATGAAAAAAGTTGACAGCCCAAATTGGCGAATAATGCCATGACCTTTTTCTTCTCATCTTCCCAGTAAGCAGAAAGTTGAAATATTATTTCGAATTTTTAATAATTCCAACTTCTTATAACTGAAGAATAACTTATCAGTTCGACAACCTCGTCTATCTACATTCCTAAGTTCATATCTAACTATGGTTGTGTAGCTTTCCGAAGATGGTCTTTTTATGCCAGCATATATGCTAGGGAATGACAGTTCAGCATCGAGAATTACGTCGGGAGGTCTTTGGCCCTCACCTGGAGCTATTGTAATTCTCGTCATTCCAACATTATGTGTCTGGTTATTCTCAAGCAAAGTTTCTTGTCCTCCAGGATTTAGTTCTTCGGCTTCTGTATTCTGATCAGAATTACGCGCCTCCGAATTTTCATCCTCCTGCTGGATGTCTAGTTGTCCCTCTACAAAGGCTACATTAGTTTGAAATGCTACGAATGGAACAGTATGTGAAGTCAGAGATCCACATTGTGCTTTCTATAGAGCTCAGTATTAACTAAATACCTAATAGCGTCACCAATTTCGGCAGGCCGAATGGGTTATGCCATTATATCATGTCCATATTCCATTCTTTGTTTGAGGTGGAGCTGAATAACCTCAGCCTTATTGAAAGCTCGTGGAAGAGACGTCACGATACGGCTTAGTGGAATAGGGACATTGACAAGTGCTCCTTTAATAGCACTTTGATGCTCGTGGCCTATTGAAGGCGAGGTGAAATCAGTCGTTCTTCCAAGAAAGTAAAACCCCTCAAAGAGTTATGAATTTCTGGGAAATCTAAGCCATTTGAAATGGCCCCTTTGGGCTTTTGGCCGGCTTTAATGTTGCTGTGACAGCAAGATGTCTTGCACTTTGGTATATCCCTTTCCTGAACTCGCAATGTTCTTCCAAATAAGACCTAGAAAGCTTACTTATTTGCTTGGGGAACCACAATCCTTTGCAATAAAAGCAAATCTGATCTGGGCTTAACATTCCTTTTTTTTTTTTTTTTTTAAATTAATTAACATCTTTATTTAATATTATTCAGGAACAGGTCAATTAAAGCCTTTAACCTAAATGTTGTCTTAAGTAAATAATCTCTTAATTATAAAATATAATTTGTTTTCATCTTAATATATAGGAATAGGTCAAATTTCGAGTAGTGAGGTTTCAGGTAAATAATATATTCATACTATCATCTTAGAAGCAGTCCAAAATGTCTTCTTTTGAGCCTGCGAATTGGGATAGCCCCCTGTAATCTCCGGGCGAGACGATTACGGTGGGCAGTTAGTCGGTCGTTGTATCTGCTTGAGAAGAACGAGATTTGGTCTTCAACAAGGCTCAGGTTTAAATCATTGTGAAGCGTTTGGCCGCTAACGAACCAGTCACAGCCAGTGATTTGTCTTAATGTTTTGTTCTGGACGGTTTGGAATCTTTTTCGGTGGGACGCAGCCGCCACTCCCCAAATTTGGATGCCGTATCTCCAAGTAGGTGCGATAATTTGCTGATAAATCTGACGCTTGCATCTTAAAGGTAGTTTGCTTTTCTTATTTAGCATCCAGAATAGTTGGTTACGCTTTAGGTTGCACATTTTGACGACTCTGGCAATATGATCTCGGAAGGTTAGGCGTTTGTCCAGTGTGAGGCCTAGGTATTTCGCCTTAGTTGCTTGCTCTATGTCCACATTATTAATGTGTACCGCAGGAGTTGTTTTACGGCGTAACGTAAAGCAAACGTTTACGCATTTGCTTTCGTTAATTTTGATGTTGTTCGCCATGGCCCATTTCTCGAATTCGTTGAGATAAGTTTGCAGCATTTGTGACGACTCGGTCTCACTGTTCGAGGAGCTGAGAAAGCAGACGTCGTCAGCGAAGCTGGCCAGCAGCATTTTGCTGTTGTCATAGGTCATTTCATAATAGCTTGGCTTGGGGATGTCTGCTGTATAGATGGAGTAAAGTATCGGTCCTAAGACGCTTCCTTGAGGTACGCCAGCTGCAATGGCAACATTTACAGAGGTTGCGTCTCTGGACTGGACGCAAAACTCTCTGTTTGTGAGAAACGATCTGATGAGCTCAAACAGGTTGGCTGGCAGCGCTGTTTTGACTTTGGCTAGTAGTCCCGGGATCCAAACTCTATCAAATGCCTGTTGAATGTCGAGGAAGATTCCGTTGCAGTATTCTTTATGGTCATAGGCCTTCAGGATATGATTGACTACACGGTGCAGTTGCTCAATCGTACTGTGGCCAGCTCTGAATCCGAATTGGTGCATTGGGATAGTATCATTGTCTTCTAGATGTATTATAAGTCGGGAAGCTATCAGCCTTTCCATTACCTTCGATAAGGAGGGCAGGAGACTGATAGGCCGGTAGGAGCTTGGATCCTGTTCCGGCTTCCCTGGCTTTAGAATCATACTGATTCTAGCACTCTTCCATTTTTTGGGAAAGTATTGCACTCTAAGTATCGCATTGAATATCAATGTGATAAGTAATAGTGCTCTCTTGGGAAGGATTTTAAGTACTGCGTTGCTTATTAGGTCGTGACCTGGCGCCTTTCGTCTTTTGAGGGTACGTATCATGTTTGAGACTTCTTCCACTGCTCGTTAACTGACACATTGTGCTTTCTATAAAGCTCTGTATTAACTAAATACCTAATAGCGTCAGCAATTTTGGCAGGCCGTATGGTTTCTGCCATGAAATCATGTCCATATTCCATTCTTCATTTGAGGTTGAGCTGAATTACCTCAGCCTCATTAAAAGCTCGTGGAGGAGACGTCACGATATTGCTTACTGGAATAGGGACATTGACATTTGCTCCTTTTATAGCACTATGACGCTCGTGACCTATTGACTTAATTATCATAAATGGAAGGCGTGGTGAAATGAGTCGTTCTTCCAAGGGAGTTAGGCCCCTCAAAGAGTTATGAATTGCTGGGAAATCTAAGCAATTTAAAATGTCCCCTTTGGGCTTTCGGTTTTAATATTGCTGTGACAAGCTTTGCAAAACTTGAAAAGATTGCCAGTGAAATCAGGATGTCTTGCATTTTGGTATATCTCTTCCCTGTTCTTGCAATGTTCTTCCAAATAAGACCTAGAAAGCTTACTTATTTGCTTGGGGAACCACAAACCTTTGCAACAAAAGCAAATCTGATCTGGGCCAAGCTTAACATTCCTATTGAATGTACCTATGTGAGCTTCTATTTCAATAGGTCTGATTCTTATAGTCCTATTTACCTGAGCTATATCAACTCTAATCTCCTGACTTCGAAGTGCATTCCAAAGATTTTCTGCATCCCTATTAGCACTAAGGCTTCTATACTGACTAACTCTTTGACTTATATTTATCCAAGCGCCTTCTTCTATGGTTGGCAGTGTTTTGTTCCTGCTCCATAGTGCTAATCTCTATGGCGCCTTTCAGAACGGCGTCGAGTATCGGCTGCTTGCTCAATAGCGCGAAGAGCAGGATCCAAGCGCCTTTCCCTATGGCCAGCAGTATTTTCAATTTGCTCCACAGCTCGATTCTCGCTATTTTGTAGCTTTCAGAACGACGTCGAGTATCGGCTGTTTGTTCAACCCCACGAATCGCGGGGTCTATAGGCATTTGAAAGCGTCGCAGAGTATCGGCTGCTTGTTCAGATGCGCGAATTGCAGGATCTAACCGCCTTTGAGAACGAAACTGAGAGTTAGATTCTTGCTCAATCGCAGGAACAGGATGATTCAAGCGTCTCGACCTTCGCGACACTGTATTGACGCTGTATCAATAAAAAAAAATCAATCAATATTAAAAAACAAGAGAGAACGCTATAGTCAAGTTCCCCGACTATCTGATACCCGTTACTCAGCTAGTAGAAGTGCGAAGGAGAGTCTACAACACTGACAGTTTTTGGCGTTTTGTGGGCGTTAGAGTGGGCATGGCAAAAAACATTTTTTAAAAGTGTGGGCGTGGCAGCTTTGGGCGGTTTGTGGGCGTTAGAGTGGGCGTGGCAAAAAGTTTTTTGACAAATCGATAGACAGACGGACGGACAGACGGACATGGCCAAATCGACTCGACTTGATCCTGATCAAGAATATATATACTTTATATGGTCGGAAACGTTTCCTTCTGCCTGTTACATACTTCTCAACGAATCTAGTATATCCTTTTACTCTACGAGTAACGGGTATAATAAATAGTATTAAACGATCTTTACAAAGGCACGCTAGTAGCTCCATTAAGAATACATGCAAATATGTATATTAATAAAAATATAAAAATTATTTGTTAAAAAAGTATAATTCTAATATTTATATTAATAGAACAATTTTTAGAATAAGTTTATATTAAATGTTAAAAAAGGAAATAATAATAAGTTAAGAAAAAGTCTTTAAAAAGGCATAGGACTTATATTATTATTATTTGAATATAGTATAATTATACAGTATAGTCAGGCCCGGCGACAGCGAATACCGGGCCCGGGGGAAAACACCCCGTCCCCACCCCCCTGTCGACGGGCCTGCATATAAGTTATGTTTCCGTCAATAATCCGGGCCCCCCACAGAAATCCGGGCCCGGGGGGAAACACACCACAATTAATAGAAAAGATTAATATAAAATGTGAAAAAAATAAATAATAATAAGTTAAGAAAAAGTCTTTAAGGACATACAACTTATATTATTATTATTTGAATATAGTATAATTATATAGTATACTAATATAGTATAGTATCAATAGTATTATAGGTGCAAGTCTTTAAGGAGCCCTAAACTTGTAGTACTATTAAGTCTATATACGCTGAATACGTATATTATTATAGTTATATTAATGGAAAAATTAATAGAATAGATTAATATAAAATGTGAAAAAAATAAATAATAATAAGTTAAGAAAAAGTCTTTAAAGACTTAAAACTTATATTATTATTATTTTTTGAATAAAGTATAATTATATAGTATACTAATATAGTATAGTATCAATAGTATTATAGGTGCAAGTCTTTAAGAAGACCTAAACTTTTAGTACTATTAAGTTTACATACGCTGAATACGTATTTTATTATAGTTATATTAATGGAAAAATTAATAGAATAGATTAATATAAAATGTGAAAAACAATAATAATGTATTAAGAAAAAGTCTTAAAAAGATTTAAGACTTAAATTATTATTTGAACATAATATAGTATAATTATATAGAATATGTATATAGTATAGTAGTATCAATAGTATTGTAAGTGCAAGTCTTTATAAAGACTTAAACTTTTAGTACTATTAAGTTTATATACGCAAAATACGTATATGGATGAAAATATAGGAGTAAGCCTTTAAAAAGGCTCAGTTCTTATATTAATATAGGTAGAAAAGCGTGGGCGATATTAGGATTAAGAAAAATCAACTACAAATTTGATACTTAGCAATGAGCGCAGCGACGAGACAGCACCGGGCCAAACGGCAGCGACGTCAATCGAAGCAGCAACAGCACTCACGACCGCGTTGTAATTTAAAAATCTAATTTTAAGTTCATGTATGCCACTTTTTACTACAAAATCTAGTATATACGTTAAAAATTGAGTTTAACACTTATTGGTTGGCAAAAAAACGTTAAGATCTGGAAAAATCAATTAAAAATCGCACGCGGCTCTAAAAAGATGTTGTAATACCAAAATTTAGTCTTTGACTGACTGACTTCTTTTTTCTTTTCTTTTAATATTTACTTTTTCAAGAGTTCTGTTCTGTAAGAGCGAGTTTACCCATTTACATTTAACATTTTCTAAGAGCAATACTCTTATTAAAATAATATTTTATTCAACCCTAGATCAATATATATTCAATTATTGAAGAGAACGTGAGAAAAGCCAAATAACCATACCAAGTGATTAAAGGCTTAATGATTGTAGCGCCTGCCAGCTCATAAGAAAAACAACCTTCAAGCTTCTAGAATTTTACTTTTATTCTACCAAAAGAAAATAGTTCAAGCATATATTTTACTATAATAAAGGAAGATATATAAAAGGTCAGGAAGAAAAATGTCACATATTGATTATTATGAAAATATTATGTTTTTGAACAAACCGAGCATCTTTCTTTATAATGAGTGCTCATCGATTTCTATATTCAAAGTTTCAACAGAGTCGTCCCTCTTTCTCTTACATTCACCTGCCACGCACTTGTAAGAACTGTGAAAAAGCGCCCTAAGAGAGAGAAGTTAAGATCGAGATTTAACACTAAAATTCTTTTTTACACTAGATCCAAAATATATTGAATTATTGAAGAGTACGTGAGAAAATCCAAATAACCATAACAAATGATTAATAGCTTAATGATTGTAGCCAGATCATATAAAAAAAAAACTACAAACTTCTAGAATGTTACTTTTACCCCACCAAAAGAAAATATTTTAGACATATATTTTACTATAATAAAGGAAGATAAATAAAAGGAAAAATGGCACATATTGATATATATTATCTCTATCACTCTCTTGATAAAGAGTGCGCATCGATTTCTATTTTCAAAGTGTCAACAGAGACATCCTTCTCTCTCTAACATTTACCTGCCACGCACTTGTGGAAAAGCGCCCTAAAAGAGAGATAAGCTAAGAGCGAGACTTAACACTAAAATTCTTTTCAACACTAGATCACTATATATTGAATTATTGAGAAGTGGGAAAGAAAAGCAAAACAACATATGATTTTATTTATTTACCATCATATATCAGCTACTCAGATAAAGAATTGCTCCGATCAAAATTATATAAGATAATACTTAAACAGATATTGATATTGGGCTTATTTCGTTGAGGCAAAACAATAATATTTTAAAGGGTGTATTTAATAATACGAATATTGTATTTGGGCACAAAATAACGCTTGAAGTATTTTTGCAGTTTTAAATATTGTTAGCGTCTGCCAAAAAGTCGCTGAACTTTTCTATTACGTCATCGGCTGGCTGTCTCTGACGTCATAGAACATGCTACTCCTTGAAATCTTACATTCTTAAAAACTTGTAATGTAATGGAGTGTTGGGCAGTCTGTGGGCGTTAGAGTGGGCGTGGCAAAAAGTTTTTTGGCAAATCGCAAGAAACTTGCAAGACTAATAAATCTATGACAAAATATCAAAACATTTTTCAGAAGTGTGACCTTGGCAGTTTTGGGCGGTTTGTGGGCGTTAGAGTGGGCGTGGAAAAAAGTTTTTGGCAAATCGATAGAAATTTACACGAAAAATCAAAACATTTTTCAAAAGTGTGGGCGTGGCAGATTGGGCGGTTTGTGGGCGTTAGAGTGGGCGTGGCAACATGAATCAACAAACTTGCGCTGCGTCTGTGTCTCTGGAGCTAGCTTTAGTAGCTCCTGAGATCTCAGCGTTCATACGGACGGACAGACAGACGGACGGACGGACAGACGGCCATGGCCAGATCGACTCGGCCATTGATCCTGATGAAGAATATATATACTTTATATGGTCGGAAACGCTTCCTTCTGCCTGTTACATACTTTTAAACGAATCTAGTATACCCTTTTACTCTACGAGTAACGGGTATAATTACCAATTCTGTGTGGTAGCTTACTCCTTTTTCATTTATTTCCTTGTATTTTATTGATTAATAAATTGTTGGCTAGTGCCATGTGAAATGTGTAATACAAAAATTAAAAGCTAGCATACAAAGATTATAAGAAGTTGACCATAATTTGTTTTTAGCGGGGAGTATCGAATTCATACACTTTAAAATAAAGACTGCTCCAAGTATCTTTCTACGGTTAGCTAAGAAAGGTAATTAATTTCTATAATTGTACTGGAATAAGGTTTGCAGTTTAGGGTCCAGAAGAACACCAAGATTAATAACCAGTGTTATTCTGTCCAAAGAGCACTTACTTAGAGTGTAAGTCGCGTGTCTTGGTTTTAAACTGACACAGAGGGTCATAACATTACATTTCGAGCCATTTAAGTTTAGTACGTTATCACGGCAGCATATTTGAAAGCTATCTAGATCGGATTGTAAGTCCAACTGACAAGAAATGTCCTTATACTGGACAAAACTACCAATTGGTCCCTATCGGACAGTCTATTTGAAACGTATTGAATAGCGGAAAAATGCTTTATAAATTCTGAAAATTCAGAAGACGGCGGAATGTACGAACATGAAATTAAGTTGGCTTGCTACGCAAGCCTCTGGCATTTAGATAAGAGATAGCAAGAGATAGAGTGGTCTGGCCACGTGAGGAATGTTTAATTTCCACGGTCCCCAATTACTTATTATACCCGTTACTCGTAGAGTAAAAGGGTATACTAGATTCGTTGAAAAGTATGTAACAGGCAGAAGGAAGGGTTTCCGACCATATAAAGTATATATATTCTTGATCAGGACCAATAGCCGAGTCGATATGACCATGTCCGTCTGTCTGTCCGTCCGTATGAACGCTGTGATCTCAGGAACTACAAAAGCTAGAAAGTTGAGATTAAGCATACAGACTCCAGAGACATAGACGCAGCGCAAGTTTGTCGATTCATGTTGCCAAGCCCACTCTAACGCCCACAAACCGCCCAAAACTACCACGCCCACACTTTTGAAAAATGTTTTGAAATTTTTTCATTTTTGTATTGGTCTTGTAAATTTCTATCGATTTGTAAAAAAACTTTTTGCCACATCCACTCTAACGCCCACAAACCGCCCAAAGCTGCTACGCCCACACTTTTGAAAAATGTTTTGAAATTTTTTCATTTTTGTATTGTTCCTGTAAATTTCTATCGATTTGCCAAAAAACTTTTTGCCACGCCCACAAACCGCCAAAAACTGTGTTTAAGACTCTCCTTCTCCCTTCCACTAGCTGAGTAACGGGTATCAGATAGTCGGGGAACTCGACTATAGCGTTCTCTCTTGTTTTTAATCTTAGCTTCGAACTTCTTTACCACTATACTATCCGGCCAAAAATCACAAGAACATATGGTCACCAGAACATTTATCTTGAAAGAAGAAATGTCCCTAGCGTTAGAAAAGTTAAATTTTTTGTTATGTTATCGGCATTCGTTTTGTCTTGTATATAAGATGATGTTTGATTAGAGGAAAGTCGAACATTTGTTTCTTTAGTGAATCTACCGTCAGGAGTTTTGGTACTGCAGATTGCATTAATACTTTTATGCAGAACGCTGGATACAAAAAAAGTTTGATGTTTGGGTGCCGCATAATTTGACGCAAAAAAAGCTTCTGGACCGAATCAACGCCTGCGATATGCTGCTGAAACGGAACGAACTCGTCCCATTCTTGAAGCGGATGGTGACGAAAAATGGATCACATACGACAATATAAAGCCAAAACGGTCGTGGTCGAAGGCCGGTGAATCGTCTCCAACAGTGGCCAAGCCGGGATTGACGGCCAGGAAGGTTTTGCTGTGTGTTTGGTGGGATTGGAAGGGAATCATCCACTATGAGCTGCTCCCATATGGCCAGACGCTTAATTCTACCATTTACTGCGAACAACTGGACCGCTTGAAGCAGGCGATCGACCACAAGCGTCCAGAATTGGCCAACAGGAAGGGTGTAGTGTTCCACCAGGACAACGCCAAACCAAAGACATTAGAATAACAAGATGCGTAACGCCATACGATTTTTTTGCACACGATTTTTTCGTGGTGGCTTTTCATGTGGCTCCAGGCTCTCTCGAAATTTTGTTCAAAAGCCAGAGAGTGGAGAGCTCTAGAGCCAGCAGCTCTCTTGTACGCATACAGCGACAGCTGACAACTGTATTGGTGCACACGTATGCATTGTAAAAATGACAAAATATGCCCTTCATTTTAGAAGTTTTCAGACTTTAAATCTATATAATTTTTTTTATAAATAGCCACCACTTAAAAACTCTAGGTTTGCATTGCCTTAACATAACAATTATTTAAATTCAACATAGAAATAATAATAGCGCAATCTATGTTCCAAATAATGTATAATAATTTTCAAATATGATTTTATATTAGAATAGTTTTCATTAGCGTATTCAGCGTACGACGTGTGAAAAATATAAGACGTCAATTCAATGAATTTTGCAATAAAGAGTTTCAATATTTTTATTTATTTTATAAATAATATTTTAGTTTATGAATTATTTTTATGAAATATTTTAAATGTAATTTCTTTTTTTTGAAAATTCTTTGTTTTAAATTAGATCAGTTTTAATAATTTACTTTGTATTTGTTTTAATTATTTACTATAGTTATTTAGTCAAATTACTAGTATAAAAATTACCAATTTTCAGTATTTAAAATGCAAATAAGATTCACTTAAATTTTTTTTTAATATTTTAATTGATATATATTTTAATATTGATATTTTTAAAAAAGCGCGAAATTATGGGTGGTAAGAAATGCTCTACGAGTAACGGGTATAAAAAACTTCTTTCAAACCATAAGAGTTACGAATCGAAATTGACCAAAACATTAATCAAATTTGTTTCTCAGATCAAAATTGATTTCGGCCCTAAAATCGTCTTCTAGCATAAGAACGCGTACATGCACACGATCTCCTTTATTGTTTTTACTCATACAAGCAAGACAATTCTATTTTTAGATTTTAACGCTCTCGATTTTAGGCGAGCGAAAAGAGAGCAATTTTGGTCGTCACCAAAAAAGTGCAAAACCAATGTATGGCCGTTACGCATCTTGTTATTATAATGTCTTTGGCCAAACCACACACTTTGTTGATAACTCGTCAGAAGCTACGGGAGCTCGGATGGGAGGTTTTATCGCAACCACCATATAGCCCGGACGTAGCGCCAAGTGATTACCCCCTGTTCCTGTCCATGGCGAATGCCCTTGGTGGTGTAAAGTTGAACTCAAAAGAGGCTTGTGAAAAGTGGCTGTCCGAATTCTTCACAAATAAGGAGAGTGCTTCTACGAGGAAGGTATTATGAAGTTGCCGTCTAAATGGAAACAGATCATCAAACAAAACGGGGCATATTTTAACTAAATCCGATCACTGTAACAATTTTTATAAAGCATTGAATGAAGAGCAAAAAAGCGGAAGGGAGATATTTGACAACCTTATATTATCGGCTTTTGTTTTGTCTTGTATATAAGATAATGTTTTTTTGGTGGATCCACCGTGAGGGGTTATGGTACTTGTAGATTGTATTTCTGAATGGCCAGCTTGCGGCGGTAATCTGGACTCAATTTTTGTGTTGGTGAACTAATCAGGACAGGTGGAATCACTGGTGGAGAAACCAGTGCGCTCAAATCGAAATCTCTAGCAATCCAGAGGTGGACTCTCTCTACAACGGATTTATCGGATTGCTCCGAATCTTTTTTAGCTGCTGATCTTAGCACCATTTAAGGTTTTTCTGCGATTGATAGCTGTTCAGTCGTGGAGTCCTGTGGCTGTGGGCTCGTCCCCCATATGCATCCTACCACCAGCGGCTTTTTTGCGATTTGGAAGATTATTCTAAAAGCCTAAGCCTATTAAACTGTGACTGCGGACAACTCAGGAAAGCGAGAATAATGAAGACATAAAGACATTAAAGCTAAGCTTGTTTAAACTAGTGCACAAATCAAAAGAGATTCACTCGCAAAGCGAACAAAGTTGAAATAATTATGTTTACAAAATATAATTTTAAAGAAGTTATTAAAAACCGACGCTGGTTTTGGCAAATGCAAAAATGAATTCGGATCGCAGAAAAATAAATCGACCGATCGCCTTGAAGCTAGGAATTGGAATATATGTATGTATGTATATATATTGTTTTTACGATATAGCTGCAAGTATAATGCTAATGATTTTAGTCAACACTTGACCTTTCCGCTATTCTGCCAACTGATCGAAACAATTCTTTCCCCACTTCTGTCCGAAGTTGTGCTCTTTTATACAGGAATTCGTTTCTTACTAGCCCACTGCACAATTTGTCAGCGAATTTCTTAACTGTTCAGTTTTGTTGCAGCTAATTGCATTTTGCAATTTCGGTGCATTCACCACCTTATAAACCGTATCTTTTACCATTTTCTGGCGTTCGCCAATTTTTCCATACCGGCACCCTTAACAGTGTAGTTGAGTAAGAAAGCTCTGATTTTCGGAGTCAGCAGTAAGAGGACACAAAGAGAGTGATCCGATGTCACTAACTGAGATGGATATGTTGTAATTTTTGCAGGTTGCCTTGCTTGCCAATCGCTCCCCTTAAATCAATATCTCTTGTGTAGCCCATGCCGGTGCCCAGAAGTGACAACATGGCTGGCTTAAACGATTACTTGATCTCCCAATTAAAAATATTGTACGCATCCCTAAATTATCTTCCTGACCGCTACGATTTTATTTACAGTCCAAATGCGTAAACGTATTTGTGCCGATGTAAGCTGAACTCCTTCATGAGGCGTTGCATGATGGTCATCCCTAATAACAAGCTTGTGTCATGACCGGAAAGATTTTGACTGGTGTCCACGTGCCTCCATTGCTACGGTTGCCCATATATACCCTGTTCGCCGCAAACGGGTTCTTTCGGTTTGTGTCCTTAATAAATCGATGCAAAACTGTCGTTGCATCGCTGTAGTAGAATACAAAATAGGCTTCTTGGTTTAGTGCAGTTCGGTGGTTGTGTAAGGAGTCTTAAAACTCCCCACAAATCCGGAAGCAGGAGGTCGGCATAGCAATAGCGAAGACAGCTGGAATGCGAGAGGAGTCAAGGGCGGTCAGGTCAAACTGTAAATAATGGACCTTGGACCCCGGCAAAGGGGAGAGACCGTACACTAACGGTACCGCGCTGGACCTTGGACTCAAGCCAGCCAGTCAGTAACTTGCGGCGATCCATACGGTCAGTCGGTGAAAGTACGCGGAGGTCGACAGCGAGATAGAAAAATTGTTAAAGTACGCGGAACGATACCCGGAACAAGGGAACGACAAGTGAGTGTCGAAGCGGGCATCCAAGGAGGATCTCTACAAGCGAAGGACAAGCAATCACAAGGACCTAGCGAGGTCAGAAAGGGGCGGTGGAGTCCGTGGTCGGCCAATGTGGTTCTGGGAGGAGAGCTAGCTTATTTTACGGACGATACACCCTGCCCCACAACATCATAAGCCCCAGTCGAGGGGAAACTCCGGTGAGGCAGTGCTGGCTGAACGGGGGACGGTGTGCTGCGCTGCGTGTAAAGGCATGTTGTCGGAATTCTTTTAACGGTGGGGACACTTCCCAAACAATTTTGAGGCAGCGAAAACAAAGTCAAAAACGACTTTCTCTGTCTGACGATAGTAAAGCGGAGCGGATGGTGGTTGTGAAAACCCGATCTTGCGCATTATGACTTTAGACACCTCTAGCTGAATCCTACTGCGCAAACGAAACGTTTCGGTTTTCAATCGATCGTTGAAAAACTGCTCAAGTTAAAAAAAGATGGCCCATCGACCATTTCAGGATTTTGTAGCTATATAGTGATCTAGCCCATAAGTGTGTGTTCCTTGGGGAATCCAGTGATGCGGTGCAGCACTGCCTTGCAAACAAGATTTTAGACCTTTGCAAATTTATTATTGCAAAGCAAATTTATTATTTTATTTTTATATTTAAGGCAAGTTAATGCGTACTATCATGTGTGTAAGATGCTCTGCCTGGAATGCTACGGATGGTGGTTCCGCTGAATAAATCCGTTTTTTGTCAATATATCCCTTTTAGTAGAACCAGTTATGGTCGATTTTGAAAGTTTTTTCACGTTGTTTCGTTGTGCAAATTAACAAGACCGTTTATTTTAAGTAAAGAATCTTTATTTCTTCCATTACATCTCGGCAAAGCAACTTTATTTGTTTTTATCAATTGGAGAACAAAATTAAAACTGGAACTTAGGGCCAACTCCGTCGGACCACGAAGCCGCCGCTGCCGCTGGAAAGTCGGCTGAATGTTGAGTCAGCGTCTGCAACGGGCGGTCCGGCAGCTTACGCGTGCGAGTCTCTGGTTTCGGCTGCAACTTTGTCACGACGGCATCCGGCGTAACAGCGTTGTCAGCAAACTTAAACTTGCGCGTGTTAACTCCTCCCCTACTAGTTCTTCTTTCTCATTCTGCGCTGGTACAATTTCCAGGTGCCCAGGAGGAGTAGGAATAGGGCGATGAGTGCCAAGCCGCCATATGATCGTGAAGATAATCCTGTTCTAAGATCCCCGATATGGCGGAGATTCTTCATGGTGAGGTCATGTAGGAATGGGAGGCTCAGATGTTCTCTGAAAAGGGTGACGTTGACCACGGTTGACGTGGATACAGCAGGTTTCTTCTTCAGGATGCCTCGGTGGTTCACGTAACGGGTGTCATTTAGTGAAACGTAATCGTCGTAAGTCGCGAGAAAGGTTCCCGCGATTATCTGTTTGTGTCCAGTGCTGTCCACTGTCCAATGGTCGCGTTGTTTATTACTGCAATGCCCTCTCCGATTACTATAACGGGCGCCAGGTGACCGGGGCGTGTGGCACAGTGTGCGACGGTTCTAGATACCAGTTGTTGCGCGCATAAAGTATTTTGTAGTCTTCTGCAGAAAGTGGTGCTCACAGTAGCAGCGCAGTCACGTACAGCGAAGGTCCTTGTTCCGCAGTCGGCCACCGTATTACCCTCTTCTAGATCTAATATTACGTTATTATGCTGGACAGGAAGAATATCTACATCTTTTACAGCTTAACAGAGGTTTTGGATATTTGATCAGAAAGTACAATAATTCAGAATTTTCTAAAAGCTTTTATATGAGAGACCTCTAAAAGGTCGGTTATACTAATATTGGTGAGTTGTTCATTTAATAATTCTTTAATGTCGATGCTGTCTAGTATAAGGGGGCTGATAAAATTTATTTTTGCGAGTGTAACAGTCCTCAAGGTTAGTAATTACCATTCTAGTCTTTGCCAAAATAGTTGCATAAAAATGTTCGACCTCTGCATCTGGTTTCAAAATGTTATTGATGGCCCTTGATACGTCATTGAGTCTTGTTTGGAATTTAGTGTTGATCTCTATCTGCCTGCTTTCGGATTCTATTAACTGATTTTGTTTGAATTTTATTTGTTCCCAGTCATCAAAATCTGGGGTTCCTGCAATTGCCTTAAGGGCACTACCTATCATGTTAATGCTACGTGCTTGTCGGTGATGAACGGTCAATGAGATATTAAGGTGGCTATGTACTGTACGTCCGTTTTCAATACTTGTCTCATATGATCTTTGTGTCGTTTGTCTATTAGTTTCCATGTCTCGTCGATGTAAGCTTCGAAAGATGTCAGGTTCGTCGTGTGTCCCAAGTAAGTGTACGAGTCCCAGATTGTTACGTCTCCGTCAACTATAGGTATGTAGTCCGCGTGGGAGTAGTCGTTGACTATCAATGCCGCTTCGGTCAAGGTCATGGTTGCTATTATTAAACTGAAAAGATATAACCTAAAAAATGTAATTAGTTAAAAATGATTTTCCAAATGTCAAAAGCCTATTTAAGATTGTCCTTATGGACCACCCTCCCTTTAATGAGAACCGTCGTACCTAGGTCTGCTTCCACTATACCCTCTGTGAATAGGGGTGATAGTTTATTTCCTAATCGTTTATTGTTTTTTATCCAAACCCGATTGCCTACCAGATACGACTTATAGACCCTTTTTATATTCATTTGGTCAAGTGTCTCTTGCTGAGCTGACGCAATTTTTTCTTTGATCTGGACTGTACTATCTTTGGAGGCTGCGTGAATTATGTCTATGGGTCTCTCGTTTGTCACCGAATGGATTGACCTGTTGTACTTTATGGTTGCAAGGATAATGTTTTCGACAGTGTCCTCTACCTGTGTTTCCAACTTATAAGAGCGTGCTATATCCCCAAGAGTGCCGTGGAACCCTATTTCCTGTTTTCTTGGGTGCCGATCATGTTTACTCATAGTACAGATTCTACAGTTTGAAGCTATTTCTGAGGTTAAGTGACCCATTTTTGGAAAAAAGTAGTCCCTAAGTATTTGTTTCGCATTTTCTTGCGCTGCTCTGTGCGCGCTATTATGTTCGGCTGTCGCAATTTCCCTCTGTTCCGTTGGGTTTACAATATCTGTTACCAAGTTCCTGCAATATCTAAAGGTGGTGGAAGGGAATGCCGCAACTAATCCGTGTTGGATGAAAGCCAGTATGGGTAGCTCGCAATAAATTGCGTTGACTACGTCAGCATTTACTGCATCTTTAATGCTTTGCAAAAATGTGCTGCGGTCAGAGAAATGTAGTATGTGACGAGTTTTTGTCTTAAACAAAATAAGCGACTTCTGATGTGGAATTGTTTCTTCTTCCAAAATAATTTGGTTCCGGAAACAGTTCACCGGATTTTCTGTGGCTTCAATGGTATACGTGAGGGATTCTTCGCTGTGGATGGTGGCGGCATCCGAGTCCACTGAGTCCTCAAGTGCATTGACATTTTGCGAGACAGAGCGTCTGCTACCAAATTCTCCTTTCCGGGTTTATAAATTATGTTCGCGTTGTGCTCATCAATAAAGGCTTTCCAACGCTTTATTTTTGCATTGGGGTTTTTGTCCGATACCGAAAAGGTTAATGGCTGGTGGTCTGTATAAATGTTAAGATTCTTAACACCAACACAAGTAATTTCTGAGGTTCTTAAGTGCCCATACGATGGCGAGAAGCTCACGCTCATTTGTGGCAAAATTTACCTCATTACCCCGCAGTGTTCGCGATATTATTGTTATCGGGCGGCCGTCTTGAGACAGTACCGCTCCCAGTCCGTAGCCAGACGCATCTGTTGTGAGGTCAAAAGGCTTTTTGTAATTTGGGTAGGACAACATTACGTCTTCGGAGGCCAGTATGTTTTTTAGCCTATCGAAGGCTTCATATTGCTCTGGTGAAAACTCGATTATCACCTTTCTTGAGTAGTTGGCACTTACTTTGCCATTTTCGCCTTTCAAGATATCTGTTAGGGGCCTTGCGATGTTGGCAAAGCCCGCTATGAAGCAGCTATAGTAGCGTGCTAGACCTAAAAATGACCTAAGAGCGAATAGTGTTTTGGTGGGGGAAAGTCCTTAATAGCCTTAATTTTATCGGGCGAGGACTCAATCCCGCCTCTGCACACTGTAAATCCCAAATATTCCACGCTTTTCTTGAAAAACTTGGATTTTTCTTGAGACACCCGCATGCCTGCGTTCCTAAGGTCTTCTCTGACGTGGTCTTCTTTGGACTTGGAGAAAATTATTACGTCGTCGACGTAAACATAACATATCCTACTAATTTGTTCGCGAAGCACATCATCAATGGCTCGTTGAAAAATACTTGGGGAGTCTACAAAACTCGTACTTCCCGTTGTTGACAGAGAACGCTGTCTTTTTCCTGTCTCTTTCAACCAATTCGATCTGGTGAAACCGTGACTTGAGGTCCAGCGTAGTAAAATACTGAGCCTCGCCCAAACTTGACAATATAGTCGAAATGGATGGGATAGGGTATTTGTCGTCGGTTGTCTTATGATTTAGTTTCCTAAAATCAATAACCAGGCGCTTTTGTTTGTGACCCGCTTCGTCGATGCTTTTTTTCGACGACCCATATCGGGTTATTGTAAGGATACTTTGACGGTCGTATTATGCCGTTCGCTAGAAGTTGTTTAACTTCTGTATTGACAAAGTCAGACACGCCCTTTGGATACGGATACAGTTTTGAGTAAACTGGTTCGTCATCCGTTGGTATGGTGGCAACCGTATTTATGTTGTACGGTAGGGACTCATTAACTTCCGCAAACGGAAGCAGGGAGCTTCCGCTAAAAAATTACAGCTTTCGACTCCGGAAAAATCGTCCTCAACCTGTGTCGTTTCATGCTGTGACCGTGACTCGTAGTCACCGCTACTATCTTCTTGGGGTAGATGATTCAGGTTTTGTTGGGTCCTCATGGACTGGGCGACGTAAATTTGATTGTTCCTGTAGCCCTGTGCGGGTTGCCTTTAGCGCGAGGAGGGATCCACCTCCATTGGCTCGAGGTCTCGCCCCTGGAACTTTTGGTTGTTAAAGCGCTGTTTTGTGCTATTTGGGTTTTGCTGGTCATTTCTATCTTTTTGGTTCTTTTGGAAGTAGGGATTCCTGTTTTGAGGATGTTCTTTCTTTGCCTGTTGGGCGTTCTGACGCCAGTTCTGAGACTTTTGCGAATTTTGTTTTTGGGGTTTTTCCTCAAGGTGTTTTGCTAAATTTACTGCGAAAATGCCTCTTTCGTTGCTTGATTCGGCCTCTTGAGCTAGAGCTAAGGCTGAGGGGAGGTCTATGGGTTGCGCCGGGAAGACCGCCCACTTCAAAGATTTTTTTAATCCTGAGACGAAAACGTGAAGCGCGTTCTAAATTTTTCGTTTAATATAGCTCCTGCGACGGGGTCGTGCGTCATTAGTGTTTTATTTGTCAATAGTGTGAGTTTTTTTTCGACTTCGTCGAAATATTGTATTAGTGGCAAGTTGCCCTGCTGAAGCGTGCTTAGTTGCTGTTGGATTACGTGGACCGGTGTCTTGTCCGCGTATGTGAAATCTAACCTAGCAATAATGGCTTTAAAATTCAACACTGTGTTGAATGAGGCCAGCACAGCATCTGCTGGTCCCCTTACTTTGTTTCTGATTATAGCTACTGCCTGGTAGTGTCTTGAGGTGCCGTTGTATGGCTCGAAGACTTTATAGGCTGCGGAAGCGGCTTGCCTCCACGAAACGTAGTTTTCTATCTTTCCTACATCTACATCTAAGGGCTCGTCGCAGCGGGTCCCTGGCACTATTTCAATTTCTTGGAAAATTTCTATTTGTGGTGCAGAAACTCTAGCTTTACTAAGCTGGTTTGTCAGTGAGGCTATCCTCTCTTCAAATAAGCGGCCTTGTTCCTCAAGGGCTGCCTGCACCTTTGCCTCAATCCGGGCAACCTGTTCAGTATTCATTTTTTTTGATTGCTCTAAAGTCCGCACTAAGTATGAGGGTATTAGTTCGTCGCCACTACTGTCGTCCGCCCTTTCTTGCTATTGCCCCGGACACAACATAAAAGATTCAAATCGTTTCGGAATTAATTTTTGTTTAGGCTTATAGAGGTTCTTCTGCACCCTATTGCACCAGGCAGAAATTTACTTAAGTTTGTTTTAATAAACACTGAAATCTCACACTAGACAGCTCTGAGTATTTTATTTACTTTATTTTAAATAAAAAATGAACATCTCATTTACACCCCACCATCAAGAGGTGGGGTGGCCGCTGCGATATGCTGTTTCCCGTCGGCCGCTCGTATTGTTGATTTGTTTTATTAATTCCTTCAGCTCTTTTGGCTGGGGGTCTTAATTTTTTGTATTCGTTGTGAGTGCGTATTTTTTGCACTATTTTTGCACTATTTTTTTTGCTCACTTGTTTTTTGTTCACTTTGAATCGTACCGCAACTCTTTGCGTTAGCTCGAAGAGTTATTTCGGTTAGATAATAGAGTAACTGTTCACTTGTTGATTTGGTTGTTCACTTTATTGAACCGTACCGCGTCTCTTTGCGTTAGCTCGAAGAGTTATTTCGGTTAGATAATAGAGTAACTGTTCACTTGTTGATTTGGTTGTTCACTTTATTGAACCGTACCGCGTCTCTTTGCGTTAGCTCGAAGAGTTATTTCGGTTAGATAATAGAGTAACTGGGTTATTTTCCGTTTGGGCGCCAATTAACAAGACCGTTTATTTTAAGTAAAGAATCTTTATTTCATCCATTACATCTCGGCAAAGCAACTTTATTTGTTTGTATCAATTGGAGAACAAAATTAAAACTGGAACTTAGGGCCAACTCCGTCGGACCACGGAGCCGCCGCTGCCGCTGGAAAGTCGGCTGAATGTTGAGTCAGCGTCTGCAACGGGCGGTCCGGCAGCTTACGCGTGCGAGTCTCTGGTTGATCGGATTGCTCCGAATCTTTTTTAGCAGCTGATCTTAGCACTATTTATGGATTTTCTGCGATTGATAGCTGTTCAGCTGTGGAGTCCTGTTGATCACTGGTTGTGGGCTGGACTCCCATCCTACCACCAGCTTTTTTTTTGCGTTTCGGAGATTTTCTTTTAAAACTTAAGCCTATTAAATTGTGAATGTAAAGGTACATGGTATTTAAAATCAAATTAACTTTGAACGCGTGCGTTTATATAGTTAAGTTTTCATTTCGGATCGTCCTTGAGGATATGGGCTCAGTACGGGACTTTAAAACAGATATTGTTACGAGTACACAATGAACATTTCAAAAATATTTCCTGCATGTAAAACTAATGGGTAATTATAAAATCATTTTTTTTTTTAATAATTTACCATAAATCAATTTAAACGGTAGACCATACCGACTTTCATAAAATTTTAAAATTAAAATAAACTCCTAATCATTTTTAATGTTTATACTTACAGTAAATGTTTAAAAGATGATTTCATTTTTTAAAAGTAATTATATTATCTCAATTCTGGTCCTGTGTACAACATCCAATATACGTGTTTGTTCTTCGTCAAATGACCCATACGCCATATTAGGAATAAACAAATTTGCAACTACATACGAAATAAGAGAAGCCTACAAACAATTAGCTAAAAAATGGTAAGTCTGCATATTGATTGTGCTACAAAAGTTTCTAACTTTTCAAATCAAATGTTTTGGAATATTATAAATAGTAAAACTTAGCTATTAAAATTCCGAAAAAATTTTAATATATTCTTGAATATCAGTAGAAGTTGGGGAAAAAATAATAAAATAAAAAAAGGGCGTTTCAAAAAAATTTCAATGGCAGTTTTGGGCGTTAGAGTGTGCGGGGCAACATCAATTAACAAGGGCGCTGCGTCTGTGACTCTGAAATCTGGATGCCTTGTCTCAATTTTATGGATTTTATAGTTCCTGAGATCGAGGCGTTCATACGGAAGGACAGACGGCCATGGCCAGTTCGACTCGGCTATTGGATATCAGCTGTTCTTGGGGACAAAGTAATCGCGAAATTGAAAGAAGCTGTCGATTTTGATATTATTGAGCCAGTTATAGGTTAATCTTTCTGGATATAGCCCATGGTCATCGTATTCAATAGCTTGCTAAAAAGGCAAAACGGATTGGGCACAGTTGCGCAGCGAAGCAAGCTTGGGACTATAATCTTCTCGTAATACTCCTGGTGCTTGCCGTAGAACGCCTTCATCAAATTTTCAGCGCCTACAAAATTGGTTCCATGGTCACTGTAAGGATCATGTACCATTTCTCGCCGACCGGTGAATCTGTCCAGAGCAAGGAGGAAATGCTCCGTGCTGAGGCCTGTCACAGCTTTTAAGTGCACTGCCTTTGTTGCAGGACAAATGAAAACGGCGATGTTTTCGTTGTAGAAACTTGTCCTTCACAAACGTGCTGCTTTCAGCTCTATAGCACCCGTGTAGTCAACTCCAATCGTCAAGAACGGTATGATAGAGGTTCGCTCAATAAAAAGGCAGATCTCCCATGAGCTGTATCGAAGTGATTGGCCTGGTTCGAAAGTACCTTACAAATTTTCGAAAAGCTCGTCTTTCTGTCAGTATCCAAAACCGTTGCCAAATGTGCGCCAAAGTCAGCTGCACACCTCCGTGCAGGGTCAAAACGTGCGAGTACAGTATCACTAGGTGTGTAAAGTGATAAAAAAGTTAAGGATTATTGGATGACGACGCTAGTGTGACAGCCCAGATGGCGCAATCGCCGCCTTACTCCCAAAATGCCTTCTATTATGATAGGGGATAAACTGAAGAGCTTGCTTCAGGAAGGCAGTCTTTTAGCATTCCTTACCGCGGTCCACTCGGACGAGAAAGACTCCCTTTGAAAGATGCGCACGATAGCAAATAGAGCATAGTGTAGCTCCTGAATGCTCAGAGGACCGGTGCACCTCACTACTTTCTCGATTGCATTGGTTTAGAACAGAATTTTATATGCTATGACTCGTACCACCTGGCTGAATCTAAAAATTAATCCAGATGCGAGGCATTGAGGCTGTTTGTGAACGCGTACTTTGTCTTTGCCTCGGCATTATTCATCTCCGTTGAAGGCCAGTCACTTTGACTGCGTGTAAGCCACTCGAGGCCTCGCCAAAAAGTCGAAGTCCTTCAGCTTACTCGGAGGCAACCCTTGTGTCGCATAGTCCGCTAGATTCTCTCTAGTACCAACATGTCTTCATGGATATGGTGAAGAGTGTTTCAAAATTAAGGCGACCCTGTTGGCGACGATCCTGTAAGGCGACGTCCCCGTGCAGCGAAAAGAAGAATTGTACCATCCGTTCAATAGAAAGTATGTATGGAAAAGACCTCTCTCCACTTAGCCGGGGTTAGCAATTTCAGCAACTTAATGGCCAGTACTTAACCATTCAGCTCCGTTCTAGCTGATGTCAAGGGTTTCGTAGAAGTAACTCTTGATTTTACAGCCAAAAGGTGTATCACGTTCCGCCCTCATGCACGAGCCTTAGATATAGATCCAGGAGAATCCCCCGCTGAATACTTATTTTGGGTATCCTAAGCCAGATTCAGAGCGGATTCATCCGAAGTGCGAATTCTGGGCTATGGGCTCGCAGGGCAATCCGATCCTGGAGTGGGGCAATAAGATTTGCGCCAGCATGTCTGCTCCTAAAATAAGATCTTCCGATTTGAGCCCTCGAATATGATTCCAATACTGTGGAGTTAAGCTATGACTTGGCAAGCAGGAAGTAACCGAATTGAGAAAAATGCTGAATCAACCCGTAAAGAGAAATTAGGGTTAATAATACTACAGATTTCAAAATTTACTGAGGACTGGCAACGACGACCGCCCCGGGACCCACCCCAAAAATAGATGCTCAGGTGGAAGATCGGTGCAGGGACTGAACGATGTATTCCGATATTATGGTTTCCTTAGATCCTTGATCGATGAGAGCGTTAATGACTGCTTGTAGGCCCTTGACCGGATTTCGTATTACGACACGAGTAGTTACGAGAAGCACATTCCTTGAAGGAACATTTGACGAAGTTCTGGTCCTCCGTTCCTTGTTGAGATACGTTTTCCATGGCTGCGGGTGCACCAAGACGCGGTGCTGAAGACCGGATCAGATGCGGCTGTACGCGGCTGGAGGATTGGTTATGAACCAATACTGGGAAATGCAACAGCGTATGATGGCGCTGCTCACAAACTTGGCAGCTCTTGTTGCTGGTGCACGAGTGTCTAACCAAACTTAGCGTAACTTTCCACCCCAAATAAGCATATAATAAGAAAAATTGTAACGTAATCTATTTACACAGAAAACCTTTCGAATTTTACGCTTGTAGGTTCCTTTCATGGGCCACCATGAACAGTTGTGTTCCCTTGTAAATCGCTAACAGGCAATAGCAAACACAGGTCGAATATATTAAGACGCTATAATTATCCACTGATTTAAATGATGGCTATATACATGTAATGTGTGAGTGTAAAATAGATATCGAGTTCAGCGGCGTCGGCAAATTCAGACTGACTTCTGTCCTCTCCGTTCTTCATCTTGCCTGGGGCTGTGCATGCGAACGAGCGAGCGATCAGCTGACCGCCGCGCTCCGCAAATAGGCACAAACAGCAAACTGAACAACTATTTCTATGCTGAATATGAATAATTATCATAATAAGGCAATGCAAAATAAGCGTTTTTTAGGTTAGCAATCGATGATAAATAATAAAGACTTAAAAAGATTTAAAGTGTGCACACATACTGTGGTCGACAGTCGCAGTATTTAATATGTCTTCAAACCAATTACCTTAAATGATTACTTTTGTGAGTTGTATTTGTTGTTTCTTATAAAATGAATACATTACTTGTAATAATTAATTCGAATAAAAGGGCGTGGCAGCTTTGAGCGGCTTGTTTGCGTAAGAGTGGAAAGGAAACTTGGCGTCTTGGTGCAAATGCCGGACGTAGATCTCGTGCTTTTGAACTATTTCGATTATTTTATTAAAAGGTTCATGTCGGTGACAGAGTTTCTTTGAAAACTATACTCTTGTTTGTGCATTTTCTTATAAAGCGGAACGTAAATCAGTTTGAAGTGTGACCAGAATCTCTCAATGACATCAAACAAATCGGAAGTTTGCACAGCAGCAGTCAATCCCACTGCAGTCTTCCTTCCTTCCGTACGCGAGACTTTATCGTCCAGATCGAAATGGTCATTTTTGATCCCCAGAAATAGTGGTCCAGTGAACCAGGCTGACTGCCCAATTTCGTCGACGTCACAAACTCTAGAAACGATATCTGCTGGGTTCTGCTTTGTGTGCCGCCATATAGCTTCTCCTAACCTTTCTTGAATCTCCGCTACCCTGTTTATAACAAATGTCGACAACGAAGATGGATGAGATTGAATCCAGGGAAAAGTAACCTTAGAAGCCGACCAGTATACAATTAGTTCGATAGGGACTTTTAATAAGGGTTTGATTCTATGACAAAGATTTTCGAGAAAGTGAGCGACACATAACTCAAGCCCTTGGTCTTGAGCGGCTCTACTTTCGACTTTGAGGTCAACAATGATCATTTATAACCTTCGGCAGCTTTGCTACGATATAAACGCATGGATGAGTCGGCAAAGGCCAAGGAATCGAGATTTCATCCAGTTGAGACAGAGTGCATTTTCCAAGCTGTTTCTAAATGCATTGGAATCAACTCGTCCCAATCTAACTTAATAAATCAATGTTCCAGCAATAGTATTTTTCCTATTATGACAATATGACATAATAAGCTTCGATGTCACTGACAGTAAGTTCCGTTTTGTCGCTCGGTGACCCATAACAAAAGTGTCAATTTTAAACTTAAAGGCATCTTCGCTTGGCAACCACGATATACCTAGCGCTTTAATTGACTCTGAATCCGAGATACGGTTCGACTTAAATGTGCTCTCAGATGCAGTGCCCTCAGGTGAGTTTGAAAACCACTTTGTTAATTCAAAACCTGCTGCTTGAAGAACCTGAACTCGTTAGACTAAAATTAGTCTCCAGATATCTTCGTTTCATTCGCTCTATTTTGCCAACCGCTCCTTTTTGAGAATACATGAACTTACGTACACGTCAGTTGTCGCTGTATGCAGCAGGCGTTGCGCATCTGATTTTTAAAATCATAAGACTTTGAAGTTTCACATATAAAACCAGCCTGAATCTAAAGCCCGGGAAGGGGTACAACCATCTCGTTGAGTCAGAAACAAAGAAAATGGAGTTCGACAATAAACGAGTCTACGAAGACCAGTCCAGCGGCCGGCGGGTATTAACGCCCAAAACAGGGGAAATATGAAAATATAACTTCTTGGCCTATGAGTCCGATGACCGGAGTAGTCTATAGAAAGCTCTAAAACTGTGTTCACACATGAACACGAGATTTAAAATATATATATTTTACGTAAAGCGATTTAACCGCTGCAGCAATTGTATTTGTCTGCCTATATTTAAAAATAAACAAAGCTTGGGCGTTAGATATATTTATACCACGAAAACCTGCGTGGGTTCATCCCTTAAATAAGATGCAAGCGGAAGGAATTCCCCCATGTCTGGGGAACAAATGGTCACAGCGTTGGTTTAGTTAGAGATAAGATTAGAACATGTAAATTTCATATTAGCTACTTAAGCATTTAAAGAAATTAATGTAGACATCTTTTATTTAGATCGTTCAAACATTTTGGTCCTTGAGCAAACTTAGCAGTTTCCCCCACCAGTAGTAACAGACTCAGAGCCAGAACACCAGCACCTTAGATTGTTGCGAGCGCACGATCAGCCACAGAAACTCTCTGCAGTTTTCTCCCACCGGTGGTAAGAAACTCAGAGATTTTAATCTAGTACCTTAGAGCGTTAGTTTATACCAAGGCCAGAAACTTTGGTAAATATTATTTTATAATAGTGTTCGGTGCGGCGGTAACCGTGTTCAATAAATTAAAATTCTAAAAGTGGTCAAAAAAAAACTCTTCCAAACCTCGATCATGACTATTTCAACAAAAAAATGGTTGAAGAAATTTGTAAGGTATTAAAACACTAAAAAGTAAAATTGCGTGCCTTGAAGCTATTTCTGGAACTGAAATAGAACCTAAGGAAATAGAAAGTCCCACACATGTTGGCAGAGATTTTTGACAAAAATGTCAAACAATACTTTATTGTAAACATCCCAAACAAAAGGATGACTTCTTCCGAATTGAAAGCCAGAACTAATGATGGGGTATTGGTAAAGGAAAGTATTACCAACAAGAGAGAACGCTATAGTCGAGTTCCCCGACTATCTGATACCCGTTACTCAGCTAGTGGAAGGGAGAAGGAGAGTCTTAAACACAGTTTTTGGCGGTTTGTAGGCGTTATAGTGGGCGTGGCAGAAAGTTTTTTGGCAAATCGATAGAAATTTAAAAAACTAATACAAAAATGAAAAAATATCAAAACATTTTTCAAAAGTGTGGGAGTAGCAGCTTTGGGCGGTTTGTGGGCGTTAGAGTGGGCGTGGCAAAAAGGTTTTTGTTAAATCGATAGAAATTTAGAAGACCAATACAAAAATGAAAAAATATCAAAACATTTTTCAAAAGTGTGGGCGTGGCAGTTTTGGGCGGTTTGTGGGCGTTAGAGTGGGCGTGGCAACATGAATTGACAAACTTGCGCTGCGTCTATGTCTCTGGAATCTGCATGCTGAATCTCAACTTTCTAGCTTTTATAGTTTCTGAGATCTCGACGTTCATACGGACGGACAGACGGACGGACAGACGGACATGGCCAGATCGACTCGGCTATTGATCCTGATCAAGAATATATATACTTTATATGGTCGGAAACACTTCCTTCTGCCTGTTACATACTTTTCAACGAATCTAGTATACCCTTTTACTCTACGAGTAACGGGTATAAAATACAAGTTCCCACCTTTACTGGAGAAGAAAAAGAGTGGGACTTATTCTCTGAATTATTTAAAGAAATAATTCAGGAAAGAAATGATCTAAGTACATCTCTATTTAAAAACCGTTTTTCAAGAAGAATCGTTTGATTGATTTACCCATTTTGGAAAATGATTCGGCAAAAAAAATCCAAGGCTTTATTGACTCAATACCTGAATCAATACATTTACTAAAATCTAAAGCAAATTCAGGTTTTGGGAAATGGAAAAGGAAAATAATACCATTGAGGAAGAAATTTGTGAAAAACACTTCTTAGAGACCACTAAAAAAGGTACAAGAATGAACAAGAATTAGGAGACTATAAGGCGCAAGCAAAAGGGCAATTTAAATATCTCGGAAGAAAATTAAATAAAAATATAACATATAAAGAAAATTATATAAAATTCATGCGTGAATATATTAACTTGGGACATGTGGTACAATTTATTATTTACCACATCCAGCCTTACAGCTAAATTAAAAGAAGTTGCCTCCGCGAGAAGCCAGCAAACACGTTGAACAAATAACAAATGCTTTCAAAGAAAACATAATTCACTAGAAAGTATTAAAGTGGGAGGGTTAAATCCCAAGATATAATGCCGGTACAAATTTATGGATTATCTGATGCGTCCGAAAAAGCATACGCAGCCGTTGTATATGCTAAGGTGGGATCCTCTTCGATGATTATAGCTAGCAAACGCAAGGTAAATCCAAAGAAAAATCGAAAAACTATCCCCAAATTAAAACTTTGTGCTGCACATCTTGTCTCAAAATGAATAGATAGAGTTAAGACAGTAATTGGAGGTCAAACGAAGGCAGATGGCTGGAGTAAATCAACGATCACACTTCCATGGATTAAAAATGATAAAGACAAATTTAATCGACGGCAAACTGATAAGATAAGAAAAGTTAAGAAGATCGAGAGGGGGCATTTTACGTCAGAAGACAACCCGGTAGACATAGCATCAAGGGGTGTAACACCGGATAAATTACTGGAATGTAGAATTGGTGGATGGGACCTGACTTATTGGCCAAGCCAAATACTGTCCAAAAAAGATGAATAAATAGTATTATTGTAAGTAATACATTAACAGAAACCCAAAACAAATGAATACTATCACTATTAGGAAAATACTCCTGATTCGAAAATTGTAAAAAATGTCTGCACATATGTATCTTATTGAAATAGAATTAAAAAATAAGCTGGAGTAAAATCTGTAAGGCGATCTGTAGGCGATCATAGTCTTACTTATGAAGAGATGCCAACTCTATTATGCCAAATCAAAGCAGTATTAATTTCAAGACCTTTGTATATACGGCCAATTCTGACTTCGAAGGCTTAGAAGTATAAAAATTAGGTCATTTTCTGATAGGCAGGGGCTCTATAGGACCTATTGAAACAACTTCGACGAAAAACATGGAAGTTTGGATAGATGGAAACTAATTTAGAAAATGAAACGGAAGTTTTGGATTTGATGGAAAATGATTATTTAAAAACTCTTTAACAAACAAATAAATGGAAAATAGGAATGCAAAATATTAATAAAGATTAACTTATATTATTAAAAGATGAAAATTGCCACCCCGCAAGATGGGAAAAGTGTACTCCTTCTACGACCGAGTCAGGGTAGTGAAAGTAAAATTGTGGATTTATATTAAGACCCATTACAAAAGTTGGCCCCCAAACTGGAATTAAGACTGAAGATATCGAATCACCTATTCCTTTTAAACAGGCAAATGTTACTCGAAATAGCCCTAAAATCCATAAGCTTGGTGTAATGGTTATAATTATACCCGTTAATCGTTACTCATGAGGAAAAGGGTATACTAGATTCGTTGAAAAGTATGTAACAGGCAGAAGGAAGCGTTTCCGACCATATAAAGTATATATATCCTTGATCAGGATCAATAACCAAATCGATCTGGCCATGTTCGTCTGTCCGTCCGTTTGTCCGTCTGTCTGTCCGTCCGTATAAACGTCGAGATCTCAGGAACTACAAAAGCTAGAATGTTGAGATTAAGCATACAGACTCCAGAGACATAGAAGCAGCACAAGTTTGTCGATTCATGTTGCCACGCCCACTCTAACGCCAACGAACCGCCTAAAATGTTTTGATATTCAGATAGTCGGGGAACTCGACTATAGCGTTCTCTCTTGTTTTATTAATAATATTGATTTGCCAAGTATCGAATGAAGGAAAATATTGGAGCAGTAGTTTAATTTAGAAAAACTTGTTGAAATTGGTTATCTTAGATAAATGTAAACATAGCATAACAAATTACATACGATTTTAATTTGTTGTTGCGCTCATTGGATTACTCTTCTACTGAAAAGGTTTATGCTCAGAGAAAAATTTGGTATGAGTCGTGTGAAGCTGCGCCAGAGTAGTAAATTTAAAGACCATTTGCAACCGCTGACTTGTATATTAAAAAATCCCCAGCTAGGCCGCTAGATCGGATTCGCATTTTAATAGTTTTTTATTTAGGAAAACTCTCCCAAGATTTTTATGGCGTCAGGGACTACTGCTTTTAGCATTTTTCGTGGAAATTCGCGTCAACAATTTGATATATTTAAAAGTTTGAAAAAAAAAAAAACATGCCAAATAATAAGGTAAACCCAAAGCGTATGTATGTAGCAAAATGTCTAGTTCGTTCAAAGCTCCATAACACTTTTTCACAGATACGGGGTAGAACACCAACAAACTGTTTTGGGCGTAGAGTCTTAACTGCAATCACAAGAACAAGCAATAGCGCTTGATCATCATAGTCAAGCACAGTCATACCATATTACTGGTAGTGATCAAGTTATTCTTGCTAATGCAGTAGTAAAGGTAGGAGATCGCTTTGGACAGTTGCAATTAGCACGAGCTCTCCTAGATTCTGGGTCGCAAATAAAGTTCATGGTTGAGGATTTAGCACACCGTTTACGGCTACACAACTGTTGGGAAGAATGACTCTGTAGTACGGCACAAAGTCCATACGTCGATTCACTCTCGCGTCGATTCTCATAACTTTGCCACCGATTTTTGGGTCTTAGGATCGATTTCAACATATTAACTCTATCATGAAGATGCGGACTCACGGTAGCTAACGGCTGCGATCCCCGAGGCAAACGCCTGGTGGAACAGCAATCAACGTCACGTCGCCTCTGACTGGTGGTGCCGGTACCACGCCTGTTCGGATCGCACGGACACTCCAGGCAAACGCCAGGTTCACGTACGTAGTCTCCGACACAGTCGACCGGGTCTTCACCACAATTCCAGCCGCCTCTTCGGGACCCTCTTCGGTTTGACCCTGCCTGTTGAATGCTTACGGACTAACCGTGTTTCGTCGTATTGGACCTCAGTTACCTAAGTCTCAGTTTGGAGACTTTCCTTGTCCCGAATGTCTCGACGTAGTGATCTTGTTCCTTGCTGACTATCAGGGATGCAGCTCCCTTGCTAACTTCGTTTCTTCACGTTGTTGACTCGAATACTCGTTCTCTTTGACTGTCGAGTTTCCAGCGTTCGGCTTGCTCGATATAGGCCTCCTTCAACGGTTAATCCCTCTTGTCTTCAGATCCAAAGTCCAACTTGGTCTGGTCCAAAGTCCAGCTGATTACGTTATTCTCCTTACCCTGGCACGTCGATGCTACTGTTGACTTGCCGTCCTGCTTAAGATTGTGCCGTATCCTTCTCGCTCTCCATGTCCTCTCCTTCAAACCTTCTGTTTCTCCAAGCTCTCTTTTGAGCGGTTCGGTTTCTTCAAACTCTCTTTCTCCTCAGTTGAGCACTGCCTAAAGCCCAGGTGTGTAACGTTTCTATCAATAAAAATATCGGCTATCTCGACTCTATTGTAGAACTTTTTTGGGAATTGGAACAAGTTTCAAAGAGAACAGAGAAGGCTGTTTATACAGCTAAACAAGTTGCTTGTGAGCACCACTTCAAGCAAACCATACACAGGCTTTCGTCTGGTTGTTTTTAGGAGAAGCTGCCATTTAAGATAAATCCAAATGTTTTAGGCCTATCATTTAAAACAGCAAAGCGCAGATTTCTCGCTTTTGAAAGCCGACTTGCAAATATTCTCGAGTTACACGACACGTATTAGGAGTTTATAAAACAGTACCTTAACCTCGGTCGTATGTCGATCCTTTTTACCCATCCTTCGGGATATTACTACTATGTTCCTCATCAGTGTGTCCTGAGACCTGATAGTAGCACCACAAAGTTGCGAGTAGTGATCCACACGTCAAGTAAGACATGACGTCTTTGATCTCATTAAATGAGACTTTAATGGTGGGTGCAACCACTCAGAGGGAGCTTTACTCTATTATGGTATGATTTCGATTGCACCAATATGCATTGACGGCTGCTATCTCGAAGATGTATAGGCAAGTTATTGTTGCCGCAGAATATCGGAACTTCCAACTTATTGGGTGGAGGGAAAAATCATTCCAAGCTGTCACTTACGAAACAGCCTTAGCGCCGTTTCTGACAATCCGTAGCCTCTTCGAGCTCTTAAAGACCTGTGCTAAGTAATAATCCATAGCATCAGAGGAGATTTCAAGCGTTTTTATGCCAAATGCACCACAAAGGTCCAGAGATGTCGCATATATTTTATTTTTCCGCTTCTATAAAAACGTTAGGATTCATATGGAATCCTTAAAATAATGTGATTATAGATTGGAGGATTCATTTAATTCATTGCCACCTTCTAAACGCAACATTTTGTCCGTCGTATAACGTTTGTTTGATCCTTTGGAGTTGTTGTGCCCGTTGATAACAACAGCAAAAATCTTGCTTCAGATTCACGAATTCGCTAATGCAATAAGTGATGCCTATGAATGCTGCATTTATGTCCGCACTACTATTGGGACAAATAATTTGTCGAGATTGCTCACCGCCAAGTCACAACAATGTGACCCTAAAAACAATTATATTGGTTTAAAAGAGTTGCAAATAGAGTGTCTGAAATCCAAGAGCTCTCAGTGAATGTTGTCTGGCGGCAAGTGCAAACAAAAGAGAATCCAGCTGATTTGGTTTCACGGGAACTGACATAGAATGTTAAAGGTCCACTCTGTGGGAAAATGGTCCAGACTACTTGCTCCGAAGCCGCGACGAGTGGCTGAGTCTTCATCGGATTGAATTATCTCCCGATTTAAAGTTGTCCGAGAACAAGAAAAGTGTGGCAGTATGTTCCGTATCAAAATTCCATCATAACGTTGGAAACAAGCTGTTCCTCGTTTAATTAACTACTTAGGATCGTGGCATAAGTAAATCGGTTTATTTGGGGGAAGAAGCGTCTGCGTGAGGTGGTTATTCCAGCAAAGGAACTAAAGGTATCTTTTCTTAGGCTGGCCCAAGTAATTCAAAGATTGATGTTTGGTTCAGAATACATCTAGATAAAGAAAGGTAAACGGTTAGCCCCATATCTTCAACATTTAAGTCCTTTCGTGCACACCAGCGATCTGTTCTGTTGGAGGCAAATTGTTTAATGCGGTTTCATGCAGGTGCCAAACTGATGGTGTCGCTTTTAAGGCAGCAGATCTGTCTAATCAATGCTCGAGAAGCATGCAGGAACGAGTCGAGTGGATTTCTGCGGACATTTTATGTCTCGTTGAGCTTCGCGAAAAGACCCCTTTTAAAACATATGTGGCTGTCTTCGTGTGTTTTTCGTTAAAGGCGGTCGATCTATCTGTTTTTAAAAGGTTCGTCGGAAGGAGAGTTCCGCCGGAGAGCGACAACGCCACCAGCTTCGTCGGAGAAAGTAAGGTCCTCGAAGTCCTCATGTTCATTTTAATTGTATATATTATACGGCAAATTAAAGTGTCAAGGCGGATTCAAGCCATAATTCTTCCTGGCCTATAAGATTATATATATATTGTACGTATAACGATTGAACCGCTGCAGCAATTGATTGCCAAACATTTGTCTGCCTATATATTGAGATATTATAAGAAAGCGGGCGTTGTGCAGTGAAAAATTCCCGCACTAAAGATCTTTTTCAATGTCTGGGAAACAAATGGCCACTTTGTTGGTCTAATTAGAGATAAGATTAGAGCATGTAAATTTAATATTAGCTACCTAAGCTAGGACATAAAGAAATAAAATTCAGTTTTAAATTATAACTCAGCTTATATTTAAATCGTTCTAACAACCGGTATAAAAATTCGTTTTCGGGAGAAGACCGTCTTTAGAACCAATGTGTCGAGAGGATCGTCGGTCCAATTCTGCGAAAAATCTCAGGATTTCAGAATCCTGTAGTAGAAGTATCAAGGGGCGGAAAAAGGTTTCCTCTGAAGGAAGACCTTCAATCCAAAAAAATATAAAAGAATTCGAGAAATAATCGACCACAAAAACGAGATCTTAGGCGTACAGCATAACCTTGATTTCATCGCAGTGTTCTTGGTGTTTCTGGCGATATTGGAATAAGTAAACCCCTGGAAAGAATTGTGCCCAGCAAACCGCAGCTTCAAAGTCGAGCATAAAATAAAAGCCGGCAAAACATACAAACAAAAAAAATAGTGAACCGGTGCATCCCATCAGCATGTATAGCACACCCAGGATAGATAGAGGTCTCATATATTCATATATACATATTTTTGTAATTATGGTTACCAAAGTGTATTGTTGGGTGTGATGGGGGTTGCTGTCCTGGAATTTTCCAAATCGGCTGAAATAGAAAACACTCGAAAGGGCGAACACTTGACTTTTCTTAATTGCGCGGGCGCGACCGGTAATAGTTTTTACACTGAAGCTTATTCTAATTAGCTAGGCTCTCCCAAGCGCAGCGGAGACTCCTTGGAGACTCTGTGGTGAAGAGCGAGAGAGCGTAAGAGGAAGCGGAGAGCGGGTGACAGTCCAAACCCCGTAACTTGAACATTCCGCCCCCCTTGCAATCACTGGGGTTGCAACAACAAAAACCCAAAAACAGTTTTCTGGGTGACCGGCATTCCCTCTTCGAAGGTCAGGAATCCGGATTGGATGACCTTTGGATAAACATCTGCTCCCAAGACCATGGAGACGGTAGCAGGCCAATGGAACCGGTCATCAGCCAGAATGATGTCCCAGAACTTGGACACCACTGTGTGTGGATCCGCACACTGGGCTCGATCTTGAGCACGACCTCCAGCTTCGTGTTCGCGTCGACCCTGGAGCGAATCGTCGTCGTGCAGACCTTCTCGTCGCCAACATTGGTCATCGGAAACGTAAAGGCTGACGCCAACGGAGCGTCGATGCAGCTCATGGGGGTGCACGGATCGATGAGCGCTGCGTTCTTGAAGGTCTTCGTCCCGCTCTCCAAAATGACCAGCGCTGTCGAAAGGATGTTTACGCTATGGCGTTGCAGCAGCGACGAGAGCGATGGGCCTGGCGTGGTCGATTCCGGGCGTCATGGCGGTGAACTCCTACGCTGAGTTGGCGGATTTTGCCGGCGGGAACGTTGGGACGAAGCCGAAGCTGCTTGCCGGGTTGGCACCGGTTGGAGACGCGAGCGCGCTCGCGACCGCGACGACGAGCTAACCTGCTCGTGCATGTGGAGCAGCGTGTGGTGAAGATCGGTCGCACTTCTTGCAACGATCACCGCTTCGGCAGTCTTCCGTGGAATGCTCGTGAGCGAGGCAATTGGCGCAGTATTTGTTAATGAGGACTGCTCGCAGACGCTTTTAAGCGCTGAGCTTTAGGAACCTCGCTCACTTCCGAAGAGGATGGATATCGCGGCAGACTTGGCATCGGTAGGATTGAGTACCTCGGGTACGTCTGCTCTCCAAGGCACGAGCACTGCGTGCGTTTTGTTGACGAGGGGCCATGCAGCGGGTAGTTGAATGTCGAAAGGAGATCGAAAACGAAATTAAAAATAATGGATGAATAGTGCTAGTGAACTACAACTAAGGACGAAAGGAGAGCCTATTATTGTGAAGATTCGGAAGACTCCGTCGGCAAAAGCACCACTTTTGCCACAACTCCACGTGCAGTACGGATATTTACTACACGGACGTTGCCGTCGGCTCCTGGGGAAACAGACTCAATTCTGCCGAGCCGCCACTCCTTAGAGGGTAAGTTGTCGTCCTTGATGACGACCATGTCATCGATGCGGAGATTTTTGAACGGGGTTTGCCATTTAGTGCGCTTGTGGAGTTCTTTGAGGTACTCTTCTTTCCATCGCACACGGAACTGCTGATGGAGAGCTTTCAAATGCTGCCACCGATTAAGAAATGATTTCGTTTCTCCCTTTACTTTGGGTTCCACCGTGGACATAAGGGGTCCCCCGACATGGAAATGACCTGGCGTCAGAGCCAGCAAATCTGTCGGATTCTTAGACATAGGAGAGAGCGGCCTGGAGTCAAGGCACGCTTCAATTTTTGCTAAGAGCGTGGAGAGTTCTTCGAACGTGTATTTTCGTGTGGCAGTGCATTTGTAAAATATCGTCTTAAAACTTTTTACGCCTGCTTCCCAAAGGCCTCACATAAGGGATAAGGAATAAATTGCCATTGCATCTTTTGATGACTATAGGCATTCGTCACCGACTCTTTTTCGGCTTGAACGATATCGCGGGAAAGCAGGGTGGCAGCGCCAACAAAGGTTTTGCTATTGTCTGACTGGACTTGACGTGGGTGTTTCCAGCGAAAGCGGCAAGAAACTTTTCGGTTGTTAAGTCAGATGTAGGCTCTAAATGGATGGCCTTGGTGGAGAAATAAACAAAAACTAGCACATACCCCTTTGTAATAAGACATGCTCTTCCCGTATAGTTCTTTATATCGAACGGACCGGCGTAATCCATGCCAGTATAAGTGAATGGACGGGAGAACGATGCTCTTTCTTTGGGCAGGACACCCATCAGTTGGCTTTCCAACCGCTTTTTGTGGATCACACATACTTTGCACGAATAGTAAGCAGTAGTAATACTGCTTTCATCAGGTTCTTAATTCTCGGAATCCAGTATTTTGACCGGATGAGGCGCACCATTAACTGGTTACCACCATGGAGAGTTATGCGATGAGTGAAATTCGCAAGGAGGCGAGAAAGCAGGCAGTTATACGGAAGAATCACTGGATGACGTTCATTGTATTGAAGGCTTTCGGAAGCCGCCACACGGCCGCACGCCCTGATCAGTCCTTGCGGATCTAGAACCGGGTTCATGCTTAGGATGGCACTTGAACTTGGCACTGAACGCTTTTCACTTAGGCAGTGATATTCCACAGGGAATTCTCTGCGCTGAGTGTTCAAAATTAGGAACCGCTTGGCGGCGGCGATTTCAGTGGCCAGCAAATGCTGCACCGCTGAATGAAGTGATGAACATAAGCAAGGACCCGCAGACCTTTCATAAGCTTGGAGAAACGTGCCAACAACTCTTCAGAAGGAGCTTTTGCGAGATGGACTTTTAGAGCACGCTTCTCCAGGTCGGTCACCGGAGCGTTCTCGAACTAAGTTGGCCATTGGCCATTTGGAATGTTTTCGTCCCACCCAAGTGAATGGACGGGAGAACGATGCTCTTTCTTTGGGCACGAAACCCATCAACACAACAAATAAAAGATGAAAATTGCCACCCCGCAAGATGGGAAAAGTGTACTCCTTCTACGACCGAGTCAGGGTAGTGAAAGTAAAATTATGGTTTATATTAAGACCCATTATAAAAGTTTACCCCTAAACTGGAATTAAGGCTGAAGATATCGAATCACCTATTCCTTTTAAACAGGCAAATGTTACTCGAAATAGCCCTAAAATCCATAAGCTTGGTGTAATGGTTATAATTATACCCGTTAATCGTTACTCATAGAGGAAAAGGGTATACTAGATTCGTTGAATAGTATGTAACAGACAGAAGGAAGCGTTTCCGACCATATAAAGTATATATATTCTTGATCAGGAGCAATAACCAAATCGATCTGGCCATGTTCGTCTGTCCGTCCGTTTGTCCGTCCGCCTGTCCGTCCGTATAAACGTCGAGATCTCAGGAACTACAAAAGCTAGAAAGTTGAGATTAAGCATAGCTCTAGCTGAGTAACGGGTATCAGATAGTCGGGGAACTCGACTATAGCGTTCCCTCTTGTTTTATTAATAATATTGATTTGCCAAGTATCAAATGCAAGTTTATCCACACAAGGAAAATATTGGAGCAGTAGTTTAAGTTAGAAAAACTTGTTGAAATTGGTTATCTAAGATAAATTTAAACATAGCATAACAAATTACATACGATCTTAATTTGTTGTTGCGTTTATTGGATTACTCTTCTACTGAAAAGGTTTATGCTCAGAGAAAAATTTCGTGTGAAAAGTGAAGTTGCGCCAGAGTAATAAATTTAAAGACCATTTGCAACCGCTGACTTGTAAATTAGAAAATCCCCAGCTAGGCTGCTAGATCGGATTCGCATTTTAATAGTTTTTTATTTAGGAAAACTCTCCCAGGATTTTCATGGCGTCAGGGACTACTGCTTTTAGGATTTTTCGTGGAAATTCGCGTAAAAAATTTAATATATTTAAAAGTATGGAAAAACATGCCAAATAATAAGGAAAACCCGTATGTATGTAGCAAAATGTCTAGTTTGTTCAAAGCCCCATAACACACTTTTTCACAGATACGGGGTAGAACACCAACAAACTGTTTTGGGCGTAGAGTCTTAACTGCAATCACAAGAACAAGCAATAGCGCTTGATCATCATAGTCAAGCACAGTCATACCATATTACTGGTAGTGATCAAGTTATTCTTGCTAATGCAGTAGTAAAGGTAGGAGATCGCTTTGGACAGTTGCAATTAGCACGAGCTCTCCTAGATTCTGGGTCGCAAATAAAGTTCATGGTTGAGGATTTAGCACACCGTTTACGGCTACACAACTGTTGGGAAGAATGACTCTGTAGTACGGCACAAAGTCCATACGTCGATTCACTCTCGCGTCGATTCTCATAACTTTGCCACCGATTTTTGGGTCTTAGGATCGATTTCAACATATTAACTCTATCATAAAGATGCGGACTCACGGCAGCTAACGGCTGCGATCGGACTCACGGCAGCTAACGGCTGCGATCCCCGAGGCAAATGCCTGGTAGAACAGCAATCAACGTCACGTCGCCTCTGACTGGTGGTGCCGGTACCACGCCTGTACGGATCGCACGGACACTCCAGGCAAACGCCAGGTTCACGTACGTAGTCTCCGACACAGTCGACCGGGTCTTCACCACAATTCCAGCCGCCTCTTCGGGACCCTCTTCGGTTTGACCCTGCCTGTTGAATGCTTACGGACTAACCGTGTTTCGTCGTATTGGACCTCAGTTACCTAAGTCTCAGTTTGGAGACTTTCCTTGTCCCGAATGTCTCGACGTAGTGATCTTGTTCCTTGCTGACTATCAGGGATGCAGCTCCCTTGCTAACTTCGTTTCTTCACGTTGTTGACTCGTATACTCGTTCTCCTTGACTGTCCAGCTTCCAGCATTCGGCTTGCTTATATAGGCCTTCTTCAACGGTTAATCCCTCTTGTCTCCAGTCTCCAGATCCAAAGTCCAACTTGGTCTGGTCCAAAGTCCAGCTGATTACGTTATTCTCCTTACCCTGGCACGTCGATGCTACTGTTGACTTGCCGTCATGCTTAAGATCGTGCCGTATCCCTTTCGCTCTCCATGTCCTCTCCTTCAAACCTTATGTTTCTCCAAGCACTCTTTCGAGCGGTTCGGTTTCTCCACTCTCTTATTACAGGTTAAGTTTTTTCAAACTCTCTTTCTACAACTTCAGTTTCTCCAAACTCTCTTTCTCATCAATTTCGCACTGCCGTTACTATGCGTTGCCTTGTTGCGTAACTGGCAACGGCAGGGCCTCCTCATGCAATCTTCATTTGTGCGAAGTTTTATCTCCTCACACTTGATTGGTGCAGAATCCTCCTCTCGACTCTCTTGTGAAACTTTTTTGGGAAGTGGAACAAGTTTCAGAGAGAACAGAGAAGGCTGTTTATACAGCTAAACAAGTTGTTTGTGAGCACCACTTCAAGCAAACCATACACAGGCTTTCGTCTGGTCGTTTTTAGGAGAAGCTGCCATTTAAGATAAATCCAAATGTTTTAGGCCCATTATTTAAAAGCCGACTTGCAAATATTCTCGAGTAACACGACACGTATTAGGAGTTTATAAAACAGTACCTTAACCTCGGTCGTATGTCGATCCTTTTTACCCATCCTTCGGGAAATTACTACTATGTTCCTCATCAGTGTGTCCTGAGACCTGATAGTAGCACCACAAAGTTGCAAGTAGTGATCCACACGTCAAGTAAGACGTCATCTTTGATCTCATTAAATGAGACTTTAATGGTGGGTGCAACCACTCAGAGGGAGCTGCAGCAGGGTGGCAGAGCCAACAAAGGTTTTGCTATTGTCTGACTGGACTTGACGTGGACACCCTCTTCTGGATACAAAACGAGCGAAAGCGGCAAGAAACTTTTCGGTTGTTAAGTCAGATGTAGGCTCTAAACGGATGGCCTTGGTAGAGAAATAAACAAAAACTTACACATACCCCTTTGAAATAAGACATGCTCTTCCCGTATAGTTCTTTATATCGAACGGACCGGCGTAATCCATGCCAGTATAAGTGAATGGACGGGAGAACGATGCTCTTTCTTTGGGCAGGACACCCATCAGTTGGCTTTCCAACCGCTTTTTGTGGATCACACATACTTTGCACGAATAGTAAGCAGTAGTAATACTGCTTTCATCAGGTTCTTAATTCTCGGAATCCAGTATTTTGACCGGATGAGGCGCACCATTAACTGGTTACCAGTTAGGCATGTTGCCTACTGCCGCTTCGCCTTCTGACACAAGGCACTCTGAGCAGATGTCGAATTCCTTTTCAACCTTGTCCCATAGGGTTCGGACTTGTTCGCGACGGACGCTAAGCATCGTGACGGTTGGAGCTGCGGATTCCGGAGTGTTAATGTGAGCCTCAAATTCGCTTAAGCGGTCAGAAACCGAAATGAATTTGGCTAGCGCTAGATTGGAAACAGCCATATTTTTAGCTGTGCGCTGTACTGTGGCTTTGGATGGAGTAGCACAGTCTTCGGAAATCTGCGCAGGCGTTTTCACCGAAACGCTTGGGATTCTTGGACTCTTGGGCCCTTGTGGTGAAAAATAGACCTGTGTTTGTCAGCGGAAAATTTCTTCTTATCGTTACCTATGGGCATAATCGAAGAAATGCGAAATGGAAGGGAGGCGGTTTTGGAGCACGGTCACACATTTGAAAATGTGGACAGATTCCTTAGACTGCACTTAATAAATTTAAGCTTGCCGCCGTGAACGGTATAAAGCAGCGGAAACAGACCGTATAGGATGTAATGGGTGAGAAAGTGGTGTAAAATTTACGAAGTGGAAACGCCGTACTCTCGACTAATTGGACAGGTGACTCGGAGTTAACAGCGAATTGTATAAATGACCTGTGATTTATGGTAATTAGGTCCACCTGATTTACGGTTGGAACACTTGGAATGTGGAACACGGTGAAAAAAAATGTTTAGTAGAACGTAGAAAATTTTATTTTTTTGTTTACAACTGGAAGCGGAGAAAATGGAATGGTGGAATTGGAATCTTTTCTCCGCGTTGTAAGTACTTCCAAAACAAACACAAATTAATATCCAAGCAATACAGGAAAAAATATTTGTCGGGTGAACGACTTATATTTGGCGGTCGTATTATTTATTTATGGATGAAAAAATTATTGTCTTGTAGTTTTTTAAAATTTTTTGAAAATTTAAAAATTAATTTAATAAATATTGAAAATTTTATTTGTTAAAAAAAAGAAAAAAACCGCTTTTAATTTATTGCTCGGAAATTGATTTGGAAATTTATAGAAAAAATTGATGGAAAACAAAACGCCTTTTCCGCGTCGGCCCTTGGAATAAATTTTATTTGTGGTTTGGATTTGCCGACGGGAAACAATGGTATATGTTTAAAAGGAATGCAGATAATATGCGCAATGCATGTCGATTATATATGTGGATGTAATATATGTAATGTATATGTGATATATGTGGATGTAATATATGTAATGTATATGTGATATATGTAGATGTAATATATGCAATGTATATGGATGTAGTATATGTTGATGTAATATATGTTGATGTAATATATGTAATATATGGAACTGGCGTGTAAATGTTTAATTAATATTTTATTTGGAATGGCCAGTGGGTATGTGTTGTTTGTTTCGTTATAGTATTCTTAGATAGTACTGCGGAATTAAAGCAAAAATGTGTTGCGGAAAGAATTTGGCTTGCGTTGGACACAGTGAAACGAGAACAGAATTTTTGCCACTTTTGGCAGAGCTTTGGACTTATAGGCTTAATTTTGTTAGGTCACATAGCATGAATCATTTTATAAAATGACAATTAGTTAGCTTAGAATAAGATTTTAAAAGTTATTGTTAGTCTACCAAGTAAAAGGAAAGATTAAAATAATCAAAACTTGAAAAAAATTATATTTTAAATAACGATTTTTATTCTAGCAAATTACTATACATCAGAATTTTATTGATAAAGTTCTTTTTATTTAGATTACCTATATAAACTGATTTTACAAAAAGGTTATATGGTTGGTATGTCGACGAGAGCATTAAAAATCAAAAGCGTGTGTTTACAGACTGCATTTTTTGATTAATAATATAATATTGGTCAAAGCTTTTATGCCAACGAATGATTTCACGGGCTGGACTATTTCTTGAAAAGTTTCAAAATTAAGTATGACTGAAGACGAGTAAAATGAGTATGGTGCCTAAGAAAGATTTCTGTTTAGGTCGAATTTATTTGAATAACTCAAATATTAGGGCTTACCCATTGTAAGGCAATTTTAAGACGAAGGATTTGATATTATGCTATAGAGAAATCCATTTTGATTTTGATTTATTTAATTGATAATTACACTGACGAGCAAAACTGTAACACGAGTTGTATATTCTAACTTCAACGGTCAGTATCTTCTCTCCTATTTTATGTACGATAATAATCTTAGTCTTGTTTTGTTGCTACTATATTTGACTACCGCTTGTGAAAATATGAAGCGATTTGATAATCTGAAATAAATATTCCGAAGCAAAATGTAAAAGAAGTCAAATGTTACAGTTTTGCACTGGGGTGATGTATTAAACGAAAATTTTTTTAAAAATTATTTTAATAATGAGTCCACAGCCCTTTTGATTTTTTTAGCTCCGTTATGCGATTTGGCATACTTTGGGTATACCATAGCACCATTTCAGGAGGAATAGCGTACCAGACGTCCTTTGTTCTTTCCCACAGCTCCATCATTCCACTTGGAGGGGCTGGATATTTTGCCAGTTGGGATTTTACATGGCTCCACAAATTTTCGATTGGATTCATATCCGGAGATTGCGGTGGCCACTTCAGCGACTGAAAATTTTGCTTTTCCATCCAATTTTTCACTAAATTCGAAGTGTGTTTGGGATCATTATCTTGCTGAAATATGCATTTTTTAGTAGCAATACCTATATTTTGAATCACTTCTGGAAGATTTTGTTGCAAAATGTTTAAGTACTGTTCCTTCCGCATTATACCTTCAATTAACACCAAGGGACCAACTCCGTTTTTGTGTATACAGCCCCAAACCATTATGGATCCGCCACCGTGCTTCACGGTTTGCTTCACGTTACTTGGTGACTGGACTGTGGGATCTCTAGTCCAATACCAAGAGCGTCCATCTGACTCGAAACGATTAATTTTGGTTTCATCTGACCATATAACCTGAAAAACCAAATTTCGAGTCACACGAGTTCACAAGCGATAGTCAAATATAGTAGCAACAAAACAAGACTAAGATTATTATCGTACATAAAATAGGAGAGAAGATACTGACCGTTGAAGTTAGAATATACAACTCGTGTTACAGTTTTGCTCGTCAGTGTAAGTACGCTTTATCAAAGTATTTCACTCACACCGGGATTTTCTTTAGTTTCGTAGGATGTTTTTAATAGTCTATTGTACGTAAAGTGTGCTTTAGATCGTATAGTGATTTAGTCGAATGATTTCAGAACTTTTCTACTATGTTAAGGGGGCACATAACATTATTGTACGAATATACACTTTTATATTTTTATATCTGTTTATTAATTAGTTTTTATATATTACAGGCATCCAGATAAAATTCGAAATGATTACGGCGCCGAAAAGTTTATACAAATTAAACTAGCTTATGAACTTCTATCCGACATGGATCGACGGCGAATTTTTGACCGGTATGGAGTATCGGATACTAACTCACAGTACCTTCAAACGAAACATGATTATAGTGAATATAATCGCTTTTCATTAAATAAAAATGAGGATTTTGGACAACGATTTAATATTAACCAAGATATTGCATTTTACCATAAGTTATCAATAACAGCTAATTACTTTGAAAAAATTATTTTATCAAAAAATGCCAAAAAAGTGCACGTTGTCATGTTCTACAATGACTGGTGTTTTAAGTGCACTCGAATTGTTGATGCCTTCAAAAAGATACTTGAACTACTTCAGCCAATAGGTATTTATTAGCTTTGAAAGTGCCAATTCACTGTCTTTGAATTTTTAAGGTATTAGCTTCGCAACAGTCAACGCAGTGCATGAAGAGTCAATTTTTCGAAAATGTGGCGCCCGAGAAGTACCCCAACTGGTTCTGATTTTGGACAATCAGTATTTCCTATATCGGGATCATAACTTTACCCCGCAAAAAGTTGTTGGTAAGTTCTCTTTAACTGATAACTAAACAAAAATGTTCTTACAAAAGTAAGCATGTATTGTAATTAAGATACAATTACACCTGATATGATGTTATGTTATCTGTTTATTATGATGAATAACAAACAAGAAAGAAAGCTTTGCCAATCCTGCGATTAATAAGATATTATCAAGATTGTTTAATAAATATAGAAAAAAGGATTACACCCAAATACTTAATTTTTAATAACGTCGTAGAGTAAAAGGGCATACTAGATTCGTTGAAAAGTATATACATATATTCTTGATCAGGATCAAGCGGAGTCGATCTGGCCATGTCCGGACAGTCCGTTTGAATGTTAAGATCTCAGGAACTACAAAGGCTAGAAAGCTAAATTAAACCTGCACATTCCTAAGACTCAGCGCCATTTTGTTGACCAATGCTGCCACGCCCACAGTTTTTGAAAATTTTTGATAGTTTTTCAGTTGTGTATTGGTCTTGTAAATTTCTATCGATTTGCTAAGAAACTGTTTGCCACGATCACAGTTTTAAAGAATGTTTTACAATTTTTTCATTTTCTATTTGTCTATCCATTTTCTATTAATATGCATCAAATTTATGCAACGCCCAAAGCTACCACGCAACGCCCATTCATATGCTCACAAACTGCCAAAAACTAACACGCGCGCAGTCGCCCACACTTTTGAAATTTTTTGAATTTATTTATTTTGGCTTGCCAGTTTCTAACGATATGTCAAAAGGTTTGTTACATTTGGACTCGATGATGATAGTGCCTTATCGATAGGCAGCACAATAGGGCGTTAGTTTTGGTTCGCACGTCCCGTCTTATCCTTTGGAGTTCCTCAGGATAACGTGATACTACATGTATGTAATTAGTTCCCAGAAGCAGTCAACGATCATGGGTGATCGCTAAGTCTGATGTGTAAGGGTGGTTTTAAACCATTTTTAAATAGTCAAGATTTCGAGCGTTTATTTATCAGCTAAAGCATTAACAGTGGTGTTCCAGGTAATTAATCTGGCAGCCCTACTACTTTTGCCTAGGATAAGTAATTAACATTTCCTAAAGCGAGATCACCAGAAATGCAACTATGTTGCTGTTAGAAGCTTACCGACTTTACTGTCGGCGTCAGTTCGGTCTCTTTTTATACTGATCTGAATAAGAAAAGACCTAAAACATAGTGTTTCCCAATTGCTGGGATTGGCAGATTTAAGTCAAACCAGACCGGTCATATTAATATAAATAATGAGGTTGTTAATATGTCAATCCGAAACAAGAAGAAGGAGTTCCTAGTATGGAATGATAGTATTGTATTATTACAACTCTATACCGACCAGAACTTCAGATTGACGACGTATATATGGATGGTGGAAATCAAGACTGTTTGATATTGGATAATTCAGATCATTCCTCTTTTAACCAGACAATTTTTTCAAAAACCCTAAGAGTAGAATCAGTTGAAGATGAGGATAACCCTAGCTAGCTGGAAATTGTTGTAAACCGTATACGAGGCAGACCAAACCCTTATCACGTTTTTTTTATATAGTTATTTCAAAAATATTTTGTTGTACTAATGGTACCTATTACAAGAAGTTGCGACAACATTGCTGTCAGCAATCCTGAATGCACCATTGGTAACGATGCAGTAGCTAGCGAAGTTCCGATCATTGAAACCACCTGTTGAATTAGATTTCATAGCGATTGTATATCGCAGTGGATGTTTAAGAATTACAATTGTCCCAACTGTCGTAGAGCTTGTAGCTTAGACGAGCTCAACATCTTAACCAATGCAAGATCAGGACCCCCAGCACGAAGTTTAAGGAGAAATCCGTCAAACGCAACTGAGCGCTCCCAGACAGTCTCTTGTCCGCCACGTGCGTCCACAGGAAGTGGACAACACCGCAACATTATCTGAACAACGAGTTCACAACCTTATTAGCGAATCTCTAACTCATTTTCAAGAGACAATCTCAGCGTCGATTACCAAACAAATTGCAGTTGCCCTAAAAAACTTTTACTTCCCGTCGCAAGCTCCGTCTGCTAGAGTGGAAGAGGAGTGGAGAAGTAAAACAGTTCTCAATGTTTAAATGGGGACTTTGACCTCTTGTACCAATTCGCCTTTCTGTTGTTCCCAGAACCAGCTCTATTATACTACTGGAGCTTTCGTTAACATTCGGCTGATAGAAATTAGATTACTCTGTTTACCCGACTCAGAGAAAGATACCAACATCATAGACATCAAAAATAAGATCAGCAGAAACCGAATGAAAATGTTGAAGATTTTTTGGACTCAATGCTGGCGATTGCAGATACCCTGCGTATCCGAATATCGTATTCCGACCTAGTAGATGCGGTTAAGAGAAATCTGAAGCCTGAGCTAAAATACAAACTATTACATGTGCCAATCGCAAATTTGTCTGCTTTATGTAGCGAATGCTTTAAGCATGAGGAATTCTATTGGCACGTGTGGTTACAGAAGTAATGCATGAAGATGACGCTAACGCTGATCAAGAGGACGATCACGAAGTTAAAATAAATACCCTTCGCTTAAGGAAATGCTGAAATTGTGCGCTGGTCATTGTTACCCCGATTGGTTAAAACGCCGTCGTGTATTTTGTTATGGATGTGGGAAACTGGACACGTACAAGCCTAGTTGTCCAGATTGTAAACCGACTTCGGAAAACTCCAACGTGGATGTCCGGAGCCGTCCGAGATCGGATGTCCGGCACTAAAACCTAATTCGGATGATTGGAATGTTAGTGTTTCCTTTTGTGGAAACTATTACTCAAGATGTAATTTGCAGAAATGATTTTTGGAAGACCTTCAACGAGATCGGAGAAGAGTCTTAGGACGTGACAGAACTTTAGCAACAGCTGCCCAACAACGTGAGTTACAAGCGGTAACGGACTTATTTCATTTGTTTGAGCGAGATGGACTACGTTAATGTTACGTTAGTGAATAGGTGAATGAGGTAACGAAAACGGATGCGTTCCCAATGCCGATTTTAGAAGGTTTGCTTAGTAGATTGCCTTCAGTACATGGTATCTCTAAAATCTATCTCAAGGATGCATTTTGGTATTTGTTTTGATGCTTCGTCCAAGTCAAAGACAGCATTTACGATGCCGAATAGGCCACTCTATCAATTCACACGCATGCCTTTTGGCCTTTGTAATTCTCCACACACTATGTGTCGCCTGATGGATCAAGTAATTCCCTATGCAATGAAGAATATCGTGTTCGTCTATTTAGATGACCTTCTGGTCATGTCATCTACCTTTGAGGATCCCTTAAGTCATTTAATTGCAGTCGCCAAGCTCCTGCGAGAAGCCGGATAAACAATCATTATACGAAAAAGCCAGTTTGGATTGAAAAATGTGGAGTACCTCGGTCATATCGTGGGCGAACGTACTCTCCAAGTCAACCCAGAGAAGGTACTAGTACAAGAGTTTTCGAGACCCCAAACAAAGCGTCAGTTACGTCGTTTCTTAGGAATGACTGGCTGGTACCAGAGATTTATTCCAAACTGCTCAGCAGGGACTGCGGCTCTCTCTGACCGGCTGAAAAGAACAGTCTTCGAATGGACTGAAGCTGCCCAAGAATCTTTTGAGGCGAAACTGTGTTTGGCAGTCTTTCTTCGACATCAAAGTTACCAACGACCATTCATCATCCAATGCGATGCGTCTTCCTATGGTATTGGTGCAGTATTAGCACAACTAGACGAGGAGAGAAATGAGCTATCGATAGCTTAAATGTAAAAAAACTAAACCAAACTCAGTGAAACTACTCGGTGACTGAGTTGAAATGTTTGGCGATAAAGAAATTTCGAATGTACATCGATGGACACCCGTTTAAAATAATCACCGACCACGCCAGTCTTAAGTGGTTAATGAACCTGTATCTGCCCAACGCGGGATTGCCAAAACTCTGGAACATATCCGAAGGTATTTATACTGGCCACGTATGGTTGTCAACGTACTTTTGTATGCAAGTGTGAACTGTGTCATACTTCAAAATATCCCACGCGATCGTTACGCATTGGCCATTTCAAAGGCTGTACGTTGATTTTAAAGGACCCTTCCCGCGATCTAAACGAGGAAATATAGGAATCTTCATAATTTTAGATCATTTTTCGAAAGTTACCTTTCTCAAGCCAGTAAAGAAATTCACATCGAAGGTCATAGTTCAGTACTAAGGGAGGATACTAAATTACTAGAGTCTATTTGCCGCAAATTCGTTCAAACATTCGTCGCCATATGGAGAAGGCTTATGCGCAGAATAAAAATGTTTATGACCTTCGCAGCCGACCGATGTTTTCAACTAGGACAGCTGGTAATTAACGGAAACTTTTTGATAAGCAAACTGTCAGATCATTTCTAAGCACCCATAGGGGATAAGGCAAGAGTAAAAAACGAATAGGGAATTCACTGTACTTATTGGAGGACCTAAACGGAGGAGATCTTGGCACCTTTCACGCCACGGACATCTGGAAATGCAAAGTTAACCACCCTTTTTCCAGTTTTAAGCTCGAATGAATAGACTGCCTTTAAATCTCAGTCCATCTAGTCAAGTTTTTTTTAGCATAAGTAATTAACATTTCCTAACGCGAGATCACCCGAATTGCAACTATGTTGCTGTTAGAAGCTTACCGCGTTTATGGTCGGCGTCAGTCGGACTCTTTTTATATTGATCTGAAAGTAGTGCTTGCGAATTTAAATAAAACCGCGTGTTAATCTAAGTCACGTGCAAATCGTGAACACCTTAGCTGGAGCACCAATTCAGACAGAATCTGGTGATACTTATTTTAAACTGAATTGTGTATGTGGATTCTGTGCATTTCTGGGCATCAGAGCTCTAATTGAGGTTGCCAATGGACACTGGCATTAAAATTACAAACTGGGCACGAGCGAAGTCCTCGTTTGTATCTAGCGCGTCACGCATCCACGGTCGGAGCACCTTTAGTAATCGTTACCCCTGGAAGGTTGATGAGAATCAATTGACGAACCGAGACGACATAACCTGCCGATGAACAACAAGCGAAACTAGGAAACACCCTGTGCGGATCGCCTTAAGAACTCTGCATTCCACGTGCGGATCATCGGCGGATGACGCATTCCACGTGCGGATCACCAAACGGAATTCGCATTTCACGTGCGGATCATCTATCGGACGCCGCATTCCACGTGCGGATCACCAAAACGGACTCCACCGTCCACGTGTGGATCATCATTACGGAACCCGCATTTCACGTGCGGATCATCTATCGGACGCCGCATTCCACGTGGGGATCACTAAACGGACTCCACCGTCCACGTGCGGATCATCATTACGAAATCCTTGTTTCAAGATGTATATATTCAATTAAATTCTATAGCTTTCGGCTTAAAGTAAGATGTAGTTTAAGCCGAAGATTTTATACATCAAATTAAAGGCTACAGCCTTTAAACTTAACGTGTACATATTGTTGGACTTCGAGTCTGTAGAGAGCATTGGCTTATAATCTCAAAAATTACGCATGAATCGACGTAATATCCGACGTCATCAGGCCTGATGACCGTGGTGAGATTAATTTTGTTAACATAGAACAGTATTTGACTGTCCAGTTGCCTCTGTGTAACTCTATAAATCAAATTTTAGTTTGGATTTATGGAATTTACTGCTAGAGCCTTATTGAACATTACATGACATATATTTTAATAAAAGTAACAGGATGGAGGCATTTTTGAAATTCTGAAGATTTTCTGCCTTGCCATCGTTATAAAACAGAAGGGGCGAGGATGTATTCCAGAAATCCAATATATACTAATATATTTTCTTTAAGCCTGTGCCAGTTGTTATAACGAAAATTATTAACTATTTTCTATTTTCTATCACGCAGTTTGTTGTACGTTTAAATTAGTAGTTTTATATTCTTTAACGTTGTATTTGTTGATATATGTAGGCCCAACCTATTTACAGATTCGTTGAAAAGTATATAACAGGCAGAAGTAAGCGTTTCCGTACATATAAAGTATATATATTCTTGATCAGGATCAATAGAGCCGATCTGGCTATGTCCGTCTGTCTGCTGAATAACGGGTATCAGATAGTCGGGGAACTCGACTATAGCTTTCTATCTTGTTTCCTATTTTGAAAACAAGATAGAACGCTATACTTCATAATATGCCATGAGTAACTTACAAGATTTATGAAATTCTTGGCGAATTATAAGCTGAACCTGAAACTCGAACATTTTTTTGTTGTTTGACATTTAATTTTAACAATACCTTTTTATAATGCATATTCTGTGTATCTTGTAAGTCTTTCATAAAATACGTTAAGTAATAATATTATTATTATAATTAAAGATATAATGATGTAATTAAACTTGTTTCTAAAACATCTACTTTATTAATAATTTTGGCAATTGAGTCCACAAGATGATTAAACTATTGACTTTTCCTGCCAAATGTATATATATTATAAAACTTTTTTTTATATAGAGCTTCTATCTAATTTTTCATTAGGCTTTACTGACTCATCGGTCAGGAGGGGTGCTGCTAAATGCTAGACTTTTACCGATTATGTCTTAAATTCATGTAGAATATTTGACGACGAAACTGTTTCCTCAACTCTTTGTAATGCTGTCGGATTCTGTGTCCTACGTAGCAATATCGACTACTTTGGACAGCTTAAAGAGCTTTGCGGTTTTTATGTATACGAAAAACCTCCGCTCTCACTCCTACCAGTCAAGGTCTTTCATTGGTGATATATTATCATATATTCATATGAAAATGTTTTAGTACTTTTATACCGTCTAACTTTTATAACAAAGGAAGTTGTATTTGGGCTTTCTTGAGTTATTTATAATTTTTTGACTCTAATTATTTAACTCTGCTTGCAGTTTTGTATCCGTTGATCATGCGGATGGAGGTTAACTCGAAAATATCAGCCCTATAATTTTTTTTTTACGTTTTTTTTCCTTTCCGCTTCTTGCTCACATTCTACTTACTTAGAGTTTTTTTATTTTCTAGGTAAATTCAGAATCGGACCACTTGTTTCAGTCACTGTCGTTTTCTGCTATGCGATGTTAGTACGTTGTCGGAGCTCAGGAGTTCAGGAACTATAAAAGCTATAAAGTTGAGATTTAACAGACTCCAAAAACATAGACCCAGCGCCCATGTTCCTACTCCCACTCTAACGCCCACAAACCGCCCAATACCTGCTACGCTCACACATTTCAAAAGGGTTTTGATATTTATACCCGTTACTCGTAGAGTAAAAGGGTATACTAGATTCGTTGAAAAGTATGTAACAGGCAGAAGGAATTGATTCCGACCATATAAAGTATATATATTCTTGATCAGGATCAATAGCCGAGTCGATATGACCATGTCCGTCTGTCCGTCTGTCCGTCTGTCCGTCCGTCCGTCTGTCCGTCTGTCTGTCCGTCCGTATGAACGCTGTGATCTCAGGAACTACAAAAGCTAGAAAGTTGAGACTAAGCATACAGACTCCAGAGACATAGACGCAGCGCAAGTTTGTCGATTCACGTTGCCACGCCCACAAACCGCCCAAAACTACCACGCGCACACTTTTGAAAAATGTTTTGATATTTTTTCATTTTTGTATTGGCCTTGTAAATTTCTATCGATTTGCCAAAAAACTTTTTGCCACGCCCACTCTAACGCCCACAAACCGCCCAAAGCTGCTACGCCCACACTTTTGAAAAATGTTTTGATATTTTTTCATTTTTGTAATGGTCTTGTAAATTTCTATCGATTTGCTAAAAAACTTTTTGACACGCCCACTCTAACGCCCACAAACCGCCCAAATCTGCTACGCCCACACTTTTGAAAAATGTTTTGATATTTTTTCATTTTTGAATTGGTGTTGTAAATTTCTATCGATTTGCCAAAAAACTTTCTGCCACGCCCACTGTTACGCCTACAAACCGCCAAAAACTGTGTTTAAGACCCTCCTTCTCCCTTCCACTAGCTGAGTAACGGGTATCAGATGGTCGGGGAACTCGACTATAGCGTTCTCTCTTGATTTTCATTATTTTTATTAAATTTATATCGATTTGCAAAAAAAATTATTTGCCACTCCCTAACTAACGCTCACAAACCGCCCAAAACTGCCCCGCCCCCACTTTTGAATTTTGTTATAATATTTTATATTTGTTAGTCTTGTTAATTGCTCTCGATTTGCTAAAATACTTTCTCCAACGCCCATCATATCGCCTACAAACCGCAAAATCCGTCAATACTGAAATTTATCCTTCGCACCTCTACTAGTATCAGGGTAGTACCGGGTATCAGATTGTCGGGGAACTCGACAATAGCGTTTTCTCAGGTTGTTGCTATATTTCATTAAATTGTTCTTTTTGTGTTCATCGCATACTTTTTTTTTTAGCTAGATTTTTATATTGAGAAATATTTATTACTTTAACTATGGATAGTTTGGTTTTGTATGTTCAAAAAATAAATTCATTTTGATTTTTAATAATTAATTTACTTTAGCTTTTAATCCCATGGATGACTTTTATTTAATTGAAAGGTTTGGCAAAATAATGACCAATCATATTATTTTTGTTATGTGCGTTACAACACTCACTAAAAATTTTCCAACTACGAAAGATCGATCTCCCTGGCGATGGCTGTAAGAGAATGCGACTCAAAATCGCCATGGGTTTCTCAAATAAATAGTGTTCACAACTTGTAGCCGGCTAAGAATTTTTTTAAATTCTTTAAACGTAAACCCGTATTAATTCATGACCGCTCAGATATTTATAAAATTTTTATTAAACTGCTGACGTATTTCTTTGTACAATTTATTATTTTTGAAGACTTTATAATTTAAAAATTAATAATTTTTGGTTTGTTTAAATTCCATTTCTTTCATTATTATTTTCCTTTTTAGTGAGTCAATAATTTAATTATAATTTACATTTATTTATAATGTGTAGCTTGCATTTAATAAATTTCCGTCTCTATTTCGAGGGAAACATGCAGGGTTAATCACGATATTCACTCTAACACCGTAATAAAATGCGCTCGGGCACGATCTTAAACCTTAAATCTGCCATGGTCGGCTGCACTGACAACACTGAAGGACTACACTCTCACTATTTTTTACTGGTACTCTCTGGCTAGAGACTGCTACAGATTTATAAAATTCGGTGCTCCGCTGGTCGTAGAGGATGCTCCGCTGGACAGAGGGGCTCGGCTGAACGGAGGTGCTCCGCTGTACAGAGGTGCTCCGCTGGACGGCGACTTCCTTAGCCGCCGGGCTGCTCCCCTAGACGCACAAGAAAAGAAATCGGCAACCGCCGAGCGATAACGGCTCTGCTGCTGCTGGAACGCGTAGTCCGTTGAGCGCAGAGAGGCCGTCTTGTCCGCTGCGTCTGAAGGGGTGCTACTCTGTACACTCCCTAATAGTCCCGATACAAAGATGCTGTCAAAATTACTACAAAAAAATATTGGCACTTTGTGGCTTACCTTGCCTTTCGCCAACTTAACTAAATCAAGAAAATGTTTCCTCGTGAGGAGAAGCACTATGTCACCGCTTTTTAATAACTTTCTAGACCACACTCGATTAGAACGCGTGGATTGCGACCCTGTTACAGCTGCTCACTGTCGATTACTACAATGCAGCTGGAGCCGGTTTATGGGCGTGGTAAAAAGTGTTCTGCAAATAGATAGAATTTCACTAAACCAATAATAAACTGAAAAAATATCTAAACATAACACAATATACAAGATGCTTCAAAACAAGGGGGAGACTACGCCGGCAGCGCAGAGGCGCTTATATGTATATTTTATATGTTGGAGTTGTCGCCAAACGGCGGCGCTGGAGGGGAAGAAGTGCTATATGCACACAACGCTTACCATGCAATTATGCATGGTGGCCTGCACTGGGGCTGAACTGTTTATTTCCACACGGCAACAGAGTGCTACAACGTGTTTGTATTTTAAAAGCTTGATATGTGGGTACAGTGGGTACTTGATATGTGTGCCTACCACATCTCCCTCCTTAAAAAAACCGTAATATTATGAAGTTATTTTCTAAAAAGTTTTTAATTATTGATGTTTTTTTTTTTTATTAATATACTATCATCTAACATGTAATATGCGAAATAATAATTATTATAATTATTGAAAATTAATTGGTGTAAATTGTTTCATAATTAAAAAATAAAGAAATTAAGAAAAGAATTTGTTTTCCTTATGAGTGACCAACTTTAAAATATATTTTAAGAATTAAACATTTTAAACCTATCTTTACGGACCTGTTTTTTGTTTTTATATCCTACGATTGTAATATTATTATTAGCTCCTATCCTAACTTTACTTCTTTATAGTAATTAACCATGTTATGTATGGGTTCTGTTTTGTCTATTTTGTTCAAATCTTTTTTGGTAATCTCCCAATCTCGTGAACTACTAAGGGTGTTGTGTTGAAGCAATATGTAAATAATGAATCCATATATCCCAATCAGTTTTTTTTACAGAAATGTAATGAAAACATACTCGTTAAATATTCTGTGACTGCGTTTAATTATACCCCTTACTGGTAGAGTAAAAGGGTATACTAGATTCGTTGAAAAGTATGTAACAGGCAGAAGGAAGCGTTTCCGACCATATGAAGTATATATTGATCGGGATTAATAGCCGAGTCGATCTGGCCATGGCCGTCCGTCTGTCGGTATGAACGTCAAGATCTCAGGAACTACAACAGCTAGAATGTTGAGATTAAGCATACAGACTCCAGAGACAGACGCAGCAGAAGTTTATCAATAAATTTTTAACTATTTGCCAAACAACTTTTTGACACACGTCCACAAACCGCCAGCAACTGTTAGTGTTGAAGAGTCTCCTTCGCACTTTCACTAGCTTAGTAAAGGGTATCAGATAGTCGGGAAACTCGACTATGGCGTTCTCTCTTGTTTTACCTAAATTCTGTTGGTGATGTGCAGTTGAAGTAATGTTTGAAATAGTTATATACTCGCATAAATCATTTATTATCTGATTCTTATACTCGGTTCCCTGTCCGTAATGATTGTTTTCATCGCACAGTGATGTGGCCTATATGGCCAAAAATACTTTTAGCAGACATATCGTTATGAAATTTTTACTGTAAGTTCTTTTTAAAAAAATAAGAATTGGAAAAAATCTAAAAAAGGGGCGTGGTAGTTAGTATTTACGCCCACCAAAAAGCAAAAACCAAAAAATACACCCAAAAGTATGCTTCAATTTTCTTAATATGAAAGATTATAAATGTAAATGTTTTAATTTTGTAAAGAAAAAATACAACAAAAGGATAATATATGTATTTACATGTTTATAGTTTATTGATAATTAATAGGTATTTCAGTAATACAACGATTAATAGCACGGCAAATGTTTATAATAAGTAAGAGACTTGACAACAGCACTCAATAACGGCTTCTGCTAAGGCTTTAGATTACGGCTTTCGATTACGGCTTCAGGTTACTGCTTTAGTTCGGCTTGGCTTCTTTTTAGCAACTCTTTACACGTTCTTCTTCTCCAATGGCTCTCGATCGACTCCTAACTTCTAGTGCTTCCATACATATGTATATCGCCTGCTTACATATATATATGAAAAAATACAAAAATTACTTAGAGATAAATCGATATCGCATTTAGATAAAAAGCAAAAGTTTTAATAAAGACGTATATAATAATGTTACAATAACAAATCGAAAACAGATTTTTTTTTAATTGATTTGTGTTTAGGAAGCAATTTTTGCTGTCCCGTTACTAAAGGATCTGAAGTTATTAATAGACGGTAAAATAAATCGGTGTTTGTTGTCGACATATTTTTGTATTCTTATTTCTGGATTCAGCAGCTTCCTCTGACAACTCGCCGTTCGATATGAGAGCATTTTCAATTATGGCAGGCCCGTGTATATTCTTTTGTGTAAGATAACTCAGCCATCTGCAAAGTTCTACAGCTGAAATTTTTTAAAACATTATCTATAAACATTGACCAATATTTTAAAATTAATTTCATCGTGCTCATCGCTTTTAAAACTCTAAGTGAAAAATGAGTTCACTTAACATTTAATACTTAAATTTAATACCTACGGAAAATGACGTTTACGTTTAATTACGTTTTAATACACAAAAAAGGTATAATCCATCAAAAATTCACCAAATATGATAAATCAATTCAATGAATTTCATAATTAGAATTTAATAAAGTAAATACCTGAAACTTTAAAATTCATTTAAATAATTAAAATTGGACCTATTAATAGCACGTTTGACCGCTTTGGAATTCACTTTTGTTGCGACGAAAAGCAATCAAAACTCCGCTGTGCTGCAAAAATGAACAGTTGTTCTCCCTTTACACTATATATTTAGAATATCCCGTTACACATATTTGGACATTTTAGAGACATTCTGGTTACTTTTTGTAAATATTTGGAAACCTTTTTTTTATTATATTTTTGGCCTATGGGCGCAACCACTGTGTATCGGACTGTACGTATTATTTCTGAAATTATAAGTTTTAGAAAATATCAGTATCAACTGATTTTGCACTCTTGTTTGGTATGGTTACCGTAACCAAATACTTAGTTAAATCGCAAATTATAGTCATAGCATATTCATTTCCATCTTCTGATCTAGAATGTGAACCAATGGTATCTATAAAAACTGTCAAATGCTGTTGCTGGAATTTCTGTAATAGTCATTGGCATTTTCGTATTCTTTAATGTCTTTGCTTGTTGGCATTTTATACATATCCTAACATATTTAGTTATTGTTTTGGTCATGTTTGGCATGTAATAAAATTTGTTTATTTTTCTCAGGGTTCTAGAAATTCCAGAGTGGCCTGCTTGTAACGGATCATCATATTTACACAGAATTGCATTAATTTGAACGTGGATCTTTATCTATGTTTGTCACCTTGTTAATAGCGTTATTTTCATGTTTTTTGCAATATTTTTTTTACCTTTTCTTTAACACTCATAATAGTGGCGAATTGGAAGATTTGTTCACTCGGTGACAGTTGCGTTTGATTGATTTTAGTTATTCTTGCTTCTTCATTAAGCCTTTGGAATAATTGATCTAAATTGATTTATTAGAATAGAACTCAGTCATATCAAAACGTGTTATAATATTTTGCCCCTTTTTGAGAAGAACACATTTCTTTGTATCAATGTCATTGACTACCTGATAGATATTGGACATATTTCCTTTTTCTATATTCAATTTGGGCTTTCCTTTTACCTGCAATTATTTTCTGTTTGCTGAAGCTCTTGTTTTGACCTTCAGTATTCGTATATTTATATCCTAAAGCTCTACGTTAGTTAATCGGGAAAGAGCATCTGCAATATAGTTATTTTTCCCCTTGAGGTACTCTACAGTAAAATCATATTCATCGAAATCAAGACGCATTCTTGTTAATTTGGAACTCGGATTTTTCATCGAGAAATTATATACCAGTGGTCTATGGTCAATGTACAACTGCTAATTTTTGCTCCGTTGTAGATTTATTACATTCGCCTTTTGTAAAAGTTCTTGAAACGTATGCCACTGGTAGCTGTTGACCGTTGTGGTCTTGAGATAGTACCGCTCCATATGTCTGTTTACTATCATCCGTGGTTATACCCGTACAAAATTGTTGGCTGAAATTCGGGTACTGAAGAAGTGTTTGTTTCACTAATTCCCTTTTTAGATATTCGTATGCATCATTGCAATCACTTGTCCATTCAAATGGAACATTCTTCTTAAAAAGCCTCGTTAAGTGGCGTGAGTAACTTGAGAAATTTTAAATAAATCTTCTTTAACAATTGCAAATTGCAACGAATCGTCTAGCTTCGTCCACATTTGCTGGCTGAGGGTAGGTTTTGATTCCCTCATATTTAGAATCGTCTGGTAATATACCTTTATCTGTACATGATGTAAATCAGTAACTTCCTTTAAAAAGAATGTACACTTTTCTGGATGTAGTTTCAATAATTTAAAACAACATAATTGTTGTCGACATAATTTGAAGACATCTGTTAAATTCTTAAGTACGAGTATATGCTTTTCAGAACAACCGGCTACATTGCAAGTGAGTACAAGTGATTCAGTCATTGTGTCTTGATTTTCTACTGTATTAGTATCTGGGCTTTTACGACTTATCGAAAGCAGTTTTTATTTCTTCAAGTTTGTTTAGTATCTCTTGACAGTGCATTTATATATTATATTATATATTTATATAGATTTGTCTATGTAGGAGAACTTTAAAAATCGTTGATTCTCCTACATAGGGATTATCTTCGATTACTTGTTTTACTTTTACGTATAGTAGACTGGCTTTCTCCAGTTCAATTCAAACGTGTCTATATACTCTCCGTCGAATTCATGTACGCTGATAAAAATGAAAATGGCTCCCTTCTTATTGTTTCCTCAAATATTTCTACCATACTCTTCATATTTATCTTTGGTATCCACCACTACCCGTTTTATACCCGGTACTCGTATAGTAAAAGGGTATAGCGAAAAGAAGCGTAGGTTGTTAACCCATGTTGCCACTCCCCTTCTTACGCCCACAAAACTGCCACGCCCACACTTTTGATAAATGTTTTGATATTTTTTCATTTTTATACCCGTTACTTGTAGAGTAAAAGGGTATACTAGAATCGTTGAAAAGTATGTAACAGGCAGAAGGAAGCGTTTCCGACCATATAAGATATATATATTCTTGATCAGGATCACTAGCCGAGTCGATATGGCCATGTCCGTCTGTCTGTCCGTCCGTATGAACGTCGAGATCTCAAGAACTACAACAGCTAGAAAGTTCAGATTAAGCATACAGACTCCAGAGATATAGAAGCAGGGGAAGTTTGTCGATTCATGTTGCCACGTCCACTCTAACGCCCACAAACCGCCCAAAGCTGCCACGCCCACACTTTTGAAAAATAATTTGATATGTTTTTCATATTTGTTTTGTAAATTTCTATCGATTTGCCAAAAAACTTTTTGCCACGCCCACTCTAACGCCCACAAACCACCCACAAACCGCCCAAAGCTGCCACGCCCACACTTTTGAAAAGTGTTTTGATATTTTTATTTTTGTATTAGTCTTGTAAACTTCTATCGAATTGCCAAAAAACTTTTTGCCACGCCCACTCTAACGCCCACAAACCGCCACAAACTGTCAGTGTTGAAGACTCTTCTTCGCACTTCCATTAGCTGAGTAACGAGTATCAGATTGTCGGGGAACACGACTATAGCGTTCTCTCTTGTTTTAATTAGTCTTATAAACTTCTATTGATTTGCCAAGTTCATTGATTTGACTTTTTGCCACGCACACCCTAGCGCCACAAGCCGCTTAAAACTACCACGCCCACAGTTTTGAAAAATACGTTGATTTTTTTAATATTTTTATTAGTCTTGTTATTTTCTATCGATTTGCCAAAATAAACTGTTTGCCCCGCCCACCCTAACGCCCACGAATCACTCAATACTGCCACGCCCACACTTTTGAAAAATGTTTTAATACTTTTGCACATTTTTGTTATATATTTAAAATATGATATTTTTATTTAGCCTTGTTAATTTCTTTCGCTTTGCCTAACAAATTTTTGTTACGACCACAAACCGCCAAAGACTGTCAGTGTTAAAATTTCTCCTTCGCACTTGCACTAGCTGAGTAATGGGTATCAGATAGTCGGGGAACTCGACTATAGGGTACTCTCTTGGTGTTTTTTGTGTTTTAAAAAGGAATCCATTTTGAACTTTTTTTCTCTTAATTTCTTTGTATTAACTTTATATTTTTATTTTGTTCTTTATTAATTAATTTTATATTTTGTAAAAAGCCACTGGAGCATGTACAGAAAGAGTTTTAATCTCAAAAGCTCGAGCGACTGTAAATAACAATGTACAGCAATATTTTTATCTCCAAAGCTTGCCCTATAACTACCCAAGACTATTGAGCTAGGCTTACGACTATATTTTATATTTCATAAATTTCTGCTGAGTGATTGTGTTATCTCCTTACCTTCTAAAACGAAGGCTGTCCACAGACTTTTAATAATTGACAAATCTATTTGAAAGCGGATCTTACGGGAAACATGGATCGTGCTTTTACCTGAGTATTTGGCAAGGGTGCCAATAATATTTTCCGATATTTTGCTAACTTTGTACTGCGTTGAACAATCGAAGGAATGCCAGTTTTGCACATCTGGATGCTCCGTGAATTTCGTTAACCCTGTTAATAGTCCTTGTCATAGGTTCGTATGAAGGTTCCGAAAATGATCGTCGCTAACTTAGAAAACATCTTTATTGTAGCTGTCGTCTTGTTCACGATAATGACGCTGATGTGGTTTTAACTGGTTGCCCATTTAAATGTATTTGTTGAACGCATGCTGGATGGAGTGTGATGGTAGATGTTATCAAGCGCAAAAAAAATGTTTCAATACAAAATGTTTCAATACAAATGTTCAATACAGTTTTAATACAAAAGTTTTGACAATAAGTAAGTTTAACACTTGTTGTTTGAGACCTAATTTTATAATAAATTTCTTTCAGTGATATTAGTAAAACGCTTATTGATTGCAAGCATTACATTCTCATGTGCTGCCCTATGCGCTCTGTTGTGCTCCAAAGATACTATTTCCCGTTGCTCGGTTTTATTAAAAATGTCCCTAACCATTTTCATAGCGTGTTGGAAAGTTGCTGCTGGAAACTCATCTACAAGACTATTTTGAATAAAACCTAGTACAATTAATTCGCAGTGTATCGCATTCACAGCATCCGACTTAAACATATCACGAATTCTTCCGAGTAAAGTCTCCTTGATTAGAAATGGTATTATATGCCTTGTCTCGCTCCCGAAAATAACAAAAGCTCGAGTTGAGTTTGCGGTGCCCTTATCTAATACTATTTGGCTTCTGAAACAATTAACCGGCTTGTCGATTGTTACGTACACCCGTTTTTTAAGATCTTAAGACTTTGAAGACAGAATCTAAAGCAGGGGAAGGGGTACTGTCATCGCGTTGAGTCAGACGGAAAGCCACAACGAAAACGCAAGTCGACAATAAACGAGTGTCCGATGACCAGTTCAGCGGCCGCAATAGGGCCCAGAAATAAAACCTGCCCGTGCACAGTTCACCGAGGGGGTATTGACTCCCAAAAGGAAAAAGGAAATTTAGAAATACGTCCCGTAGGTGGGAACACTTGGCATAGAAATCCGATACCCGGAGTAGCTCAGAAAAGCTCTAAGCCGGTATAAAAAGACCGTGGCCCACCTATAAAATAGTCAATACCAGGGTGAATACCCGTAAGTGATAATGGAAGACTCGAAGTAAATACTCGAAAGTGGATATCCGGGAAGACTCGAACTGAACATCCGAAAGCCAATACTCGAAAATCAGTGGTCGAGACTCAAATCCGTTGCCCGGTGATGAATTCGATACTCCCCGCTATGAACAATTATAGCCAACTTCTCATAATCTTTGTATGCCAGCCTTTAATTTTTGTATTGTAATCAATAAAATTATGCTATTATGTTAACAACAACAAAATGAGTAGGTAAACATTTCCAAAAGGGTTGCTGACGCCAGAAACGGAGTATGTCAAAAACGGTGACATAACGTTTGACGGACAACCTTGACAAAAGGGGATCCTATTGCGCGGACGATCCATCAGGCTTGCGGACACATGCTACAGCTTGTGGGGCGGTGAGGAGTGCTGACTGATGAACGGTACGAACTTTTACAGGCACTACTAATATTTATTCTCGTTATGTTGGAGAGGTAAGGGTCTCACCAAGATCCCACGACCCAAAATTGACAAGCTTACGCTGGCAACATGGTGCCTAAACATCGGATACCCCTTCCTCGTCCTTAGTCCTTACCCAGGACACGGGCACTAATACGCTGACGTAACAGAATTGGCGTCCAACGAAAGGATTTTTCATATTTATTAGGGAATGGTGTCACTAGGTTCAACGAACTAGATTTCTGTATTGAGAGATAAGGGTACCTTAATAGACATAACTTTAATAGTTAATTTGACAATGTATAGAATATTAGACTTAAGTAGAGTCAGCTCGCGCTTATTAATTATTACTATTAGTTATTACTATTTAGCATAACTTAAAGTCCCCAACTTCTGCAACCGAGAACACGCGTAAATGGTTCAGAATAGAGGCATGACTTTAAGATCATTTTTGTTCGTAAGTCCTTGCTTTGTAAATCCTTTGTTATGTCATTAAAAAATTTGATTTGTGGAAATTCCTTAAAGCAAAAATATGGGAGATTTCCTTGTTATAACATCAACCAACTAAGGGCCGATCGACGTTTTTTTTAAATAACGTATGTAAATATAATTTGTGGGTGGCTTACTTCCAACGTATTAGGCCAATTAGCTAGGTCGTTCGAGAAGGTTGAGTCTAAAGATAGAAGCGCAGATATAATGGTAACGGATTTAGCGGTGTGGTGCGGGTATACCGTTTATTTGACGATCCAGTACAGAGGGGGTGGGGGAACTGACCGGAAAACGCTGCCGACGTACTAGGCTAAGGAGTCAGGTCGTTTAAGAGGCGCGAGTCTTTCCGGCTTTCTTTGACTAATTTTGGGCGGGGGACGATTTTAGTTTCTTTGGTTCACGCTGCCGACGTACTATGCCAAGTAGCGAGGTCCTTTGTGAGGCTCGGGGCCAGGGAAATAGGAAAACTGTTGTGGATTCCGAACCTAAAGGTCGTATGATTTTCCGACGACGGGCGAAAGTCTGATTTTCCACTGTCTTAGGTGGACCAGTTCACATATGGAATTACATAAAAGCTCTCCAAGGAAAATGTGGGTCAGTTCACGTACGGAACCACGAAAAAGCTCCTTGGGAAAGGGTGGGCCAGTTCACGTTCGGAACCTAGTAAAAGTTCCCTAAGCAGTGGAAGACGGAGGCATGCTGGCCGGATGTAACCATGTCAGGGCAACGACCAACAGCTCCAGGTAATTATTTTTTTCTTTTTGGGGCTTAGATACCGGACGAGTTTTTGACTGAGGAGAGACTTGTTAATGACGTAACAGCCCCCCAACTTACCTATTTTATTATAGCTAGTTGTAGTTAGTATTGTTCACTGTATATCGTGTCATATATTTAGCTGCATACCAAGCAGAGCACCGAAAAAAATTCTTAAATATATAAACCCAAATACATAAATGAAGGGGGCAAAAACAGGAGAGTAACCCGATCGCGAACACAAGAAGAGACTCGTGCACCGCGAAGTGCAAGTGGGGGAGACACCCCCCGACTATATGAAACACTTAATTAAGAAAGTCTTGAAAACTTCGAAAACCAGCCGGAAGAAATAGGACACTTGACCGATCAGATTGGCAACACAATGGATGAAGCAGCCGCATGGATGGATTTACCACTGGGACCTCCTAGGGGTCGCTCCAGCATGCTTCCGCGGCACTGTGGTCCAGAATTCAATTTTATTGGCATAAAGTCCAATAATTAAGCTACTTTGTACAAAACTTTGTACATTTTGTTTTTAAATCACAAATAGTTTGCACACAATTTAGGTTAGCTCAGAGAGTTTGTTTTTTCGTCACACTAAATTTATGATTTCTGTGATAGCCCGACCAAGGAGAAAACAGGGCTCCAGATTTAAGTTAGCTTTATTATCAGACCACTCGATAATAGATTTCTACGGTCCTCGCAGTCTGCTGCGCGTCTTCGATCCCTCGTCGTCCTGCGTCGTTTTTGACAACGAAACCCGTGTCGGCTTAAACGAGCCGTCCGTTAGGTCGAACCAGAGCTCTTCCCAGAACCACCTTTGCAAACACCCGGAAGGGCTCGTCTGTTAGATCCGCTCCTGTCGCAGGTCACTAACCACTGACTTCACAATCCCTTCTGACTACGTCTGCACCTTGCCTTCTTCGGAATCCTCGCAGTGTGGATCTCCGTGTTGCACAGCTCAGTATATTGCAGCGATTTACCGCGTATTGCCGCTCCTGACGCCCGCTGTCTAATCTATCACTGTTCACACTGACGGGTTCCTTGTTCTGTTCCGTTTCTTATAGACTGGTCCTCTTTGCGCTTGTCCAAAGTCCGAACCGGCACCGTTCGATCTGTGTGCCCTTTGCCGACTTAAGTCGGCAACTTTGTACATTTTGATGCTAAATCACAAATAGTTTGCACACAAAACTTGGAATCCGTGCAACCACGCCCTCTCTTGCCTCCCATATTAATTACCGGGATGACTCGAAACGAAATTTTAATGTTTTTTTTAATATATAATATTAAATGTGTATACGTGTACATAATCTTGCTCCTGCATTTTGGGTAAGATAAGTTTCGGCGTCCCATTTGCTGTGGTGTCTTGGAGTTTTCAAAACACTAGCAAGAATTGTTATCTTAGACGCCATCCGCTTAGTATGCTTGGAAATAAATCGGTCTAGCTGCCTGTTACACTCGGGCAGTTTTCTTTTAATGAATAATTCAAAATTGAGTATTTTTTTGACAATCTCTTCTGTCTTTTTTTTTTGACTTCAGATTATTGTTGTTGATTGCGGAATAAACATAATCTGAAACATAACTTATTTGCCGATTGTTACGCCTCCAAATGTCCAGGAGGTCACTATGTCTGAAGTCGAACTCGCCTATATAAAATCAAATTCTTAGAAAACGAGTAAAAATGGGCAAAAGATATTACTTTACCGTCAAAGACAATAGTTAAAGGTACAAACTGACGTTTTTAAATTTTGTCAGAAATTGTCAGAAAATGAGTTATACTCCACGAAGCAGAATTTTCTATTAAATACACATAAAATGGATGTTAAGCAACACAAAAACAGTACAACTACACATGTATTAACTACATACGTTAAGAACTACATTTTTTGGCCTTTATTTTTCAAATTTTACTATAATTAATGGATGTGTATTAACAATCGTATCACGTGCAAAAGTAAGCAGATAATTTGGCGCGAATTGTCTTCTCGCAATCAGCTGTTCAACACTGCACTTTTAAAAGCTTATAGAAGGCTTTAGTGAAGGTTTTGGTCACTATTGTTTTTGTTTTTTATTTATATGATTGATTTTCTTTTAGAAAATAATTGATAAAAAACGATATATTGACAAAAAAATAAAGACTTAATGACAAACAAACGAAGTCTGGACCATAGTCTATAAACGCCTTCCATCTTAAAATTTTTGCATTTGCATTCCTATCTGACACGGCGTACGTTAACGGTCTGTAAAAATGTTTAAATTCTTGACACCTATAGATAGTTCCTAAGATACTTTAAAACCCAAATGATGGCTAAAAGTTCCCGTTAATTTGTTGCAAAATTAAGCTCTCTATCCTGTATAGTTCTCGAAACCATTGTAACAGGCTTGCCATCCTGTGATAAGACTGCACCCAGGCCAAGAGCCGAAGAGTCTTTAGTTAGTTGAAACGGTTTTTATAATCGGGATACAATAACATTACATTTTTAGAGACAAGTACATTTTTATGTGTCTCAAAAGCAGAATATTGTTTTTCATTGGAAGAAACTGATTTTTTTTTAACGCTGGCTTGCGGAAACTTCCGTTTTCTCCCTTCAGAATGTCAGTAAGTGGTCAGTGGTCTAGCAATAGAGACGAAGTTTTTAATAAAGCAGCGTTAATAACTTGATAGTCCCAAGAACGATCGAACGCTAAACAAATTAGTGGGTTGATTGTATTTCTGAACAGCCTCTACTTTGCTAGGACTGGTTGTGATACCTCCACTACTCTACGATTTTCTTGAAGAAAAAAGACTTTCCTTGCCTCATGTTTGTCTCAGACAGTCTGTTTAGTACCCAAGCAATGTCGTTCACGTGTTTCTTAGTCCCGTTAAAAATATAATTACGTCATCAACGTAAACATAGCAAGTCTTTCCTATACGGTACCAAAGAACCAACATTTTCTTTGTATTTCCCTTTTCATCTGTACCTTTTTTATCGACTACCGGAACCGGATTATTGTAAGGTGACAACGAGGACCTGATAATTCCGTCTATTAAAGCATTTGTCTCCTATTTCACAAAATCTGCTGCACGCATGAAGTACGGGTAGAGTTTTGAGTATGTGGGTTGGTCACTCATTGTGGCAATAATGTCGGAAAGACGACTAATCGGCCTCTAAGCGTTGTATGGGATATATTAGATATCAGGCTTGGTACCACGATATCCTTCATGTTTGTGAAATTTACGCTGTTACATCTCAAAAACTGGATTGATTCAACTTCATTGTTGATATTTAAGATTTTGTTCATAATAAGTCAAGTCCTATTATTTCGCCAAGGTTAGACAGATTCGGAACATAAAGAATTGAACATCAGTGTTAATCTGATTAAAGAAGCATTTAATGCTTGACGGTGCTCCGACCATGTAACGATGTTACTGTAAATTTTTTTTTGGACCGTCATTATGTTTTTCAGTATCAATGGCCGAGTCGATCTGGCCATGTTCGTCTGTCCGTCCGCGTGTCCGTCCGTATGAACGTCGAGATCTTAGGAACTACAGCAGCTAAACAGTTGAGACATAGCATGCAGACTCCAGAGACATAGTTTGGTAAGCACCATTGGGGCTTAGAATGTACTTTTTATACCCGTTACCTGTTGAGTAAAAGGATATACTAGATTCGTTGAAAAGTATGTAATAGGCACAAGGAAGCGTTTCCGAACATATAAAATATATATATTCTTGATTAGGATCAATAGTCGAGTCGAACTGACCATGCCCGTCTGTCCATATTAACGCATCGATCTCAGGAACTATAAAAGCTCGTGTTTTAATTAAACATGCAGCTTTCAGAGATATGACGCTCACAAATCGCCCAATACTACGAAATTTGAAATTTGTTTATGTCTTGTAAATGTCTTTCGAATTTTTCAAAACGATTTTTGCCACGGCCACTCCTCTTCTTATATCAGATTATAAGATATAATATATTGTTGGGTCATGCCAAAACTGTGCAGTAGACTTATCTTATACTCTTAATATTGTAAGCTGAAGTAGTCAGTAGTAGCAGTTGCGATGCCCATAATGCAAGCCGCTGTTCTCGCACGAATTTATCTGTACGGCGTTCATTCCTCCTTCTCTTTGTTATCTACCTACATTAAGCTTGGGCGCAGCGTTCGGCTGTCTGTCCCGCCAATTGTCACTTCTTCGTTTTTCGGCAAAGACTCAACTTGTGCATTCGATATAGTTCTTTGTCGGCCCTAGCTGCCGTAAACAATTCGCGAAATAAACAGTATCGGAAAATAAACAAACTTTCTTCGGCTATTTATTATTTGCAACAGCTATTGAAAAAGCTCAATAGCTAAACATTGGTGACCCCGACGTGATAGTGTTAATTTGCGTGCATTAATTAATGCACTTATCCCGTTTATAAATAAATATAAATACATTAAATCGCAATCGGTTGGACAAGTGAGTGGTAATTTCGAATGATAGTGGCTGTGTTTACGCGAGCTAGCATTACATATATACATACATACATTGCTACATATGTATATCGTCACGTGCATTGACTCCGCTTGGATTTTCAGCATTTATTTTGTGTTTAATGAGACGCTAAGCGGATACGACGAACCCACTTCTACGGTGAGGCTGGAGCAGATTGATGAGCTGCAAAGTGCCTTCAATGTTCTGCATACAGAACTGGAGGAATTGGATTTCGACGAAATTGGCAGTAAAATGAGATAGGGTTCGATGAAATCATCGTTGAATTCAAGGCTAGTGTGCGCGCGGAAATAGCCAAACGCAATGTGCATTTCGCGGCGCACTCAGCGCTTGCGGAAGGTGTTGTGCCCCACCAGTGTAGTGGTCATAAAACGCAGCCGCGGCCGAGGCCGATGCTGTTGCCGCCTGTGCAGCTGCCAACGTTTGGCGGATTTTTACTCCGAGTTCACGAGCATAGTCGACAGCCATCCGGACCTCTCCAACATTGAGAAATTTCAACATCTGCGGTCATGTTTGAGGGACTCCGATCATTGGAGATCTCAAATAGCAATTACGAAGCGGCTTTAGAGTTGCTTCAAAAAAGGTTTGATAATCGGCGTCTCGTTTTTTAGGCGCACATCACCGAGATTCTGGGTGTAAATGTAGTACGGAATGGTTCAGTGGTATCGCTTCGGGAATTGTCGGACAAGTTTAACGCTCACATTCGTGCGTTGAAGGGTTTGGGCACCACTGAGCAAATCGATGGCTGCATCATAGTGCAAGTGCTGCTGCAAAAGCTGGATGCGGCGAGCCAAGCTAAGTGGGAGGAGCGCTTGGAGGATCCGGTCTCTGTCAACCTTATTCCGTCGTGGGAATCGATGGCTGCATTCCTGTGTCTGCTTCCCCTTGAGGGCTCTGTTGGAAACCAAGCTTCCAACGGGGGGAGGATGTTGGGTCATGCAGTCGCTAAAACAGTGCAGTAGACTAATCTTATACTCTTAATATTGTAAGCCGAAGTAGTCAGTAGTAGCAGCTGCGATGCTTATAGTGCAAGCCGCTGTTCTCGCACGAATCTATCTGTACGGCGTTCATTCCTTCTTTTCTTTGTTATCTACCTACATTAGGCTTGGGCGCAGCATTCGGCTCTCTGTCCCGCCAATTGTAACTTCTTCGTTTTTTGGCAAAGACTTAACTTGTGAATTTGTTATAGCTCTTGGTCGGACCTAGCTGCCAGTATAATTAACAAAATAAGCAGCATCGAAAAAAAGACAAAACTTTCTTCGGCTGTTTATTTCTCGCAAAAGCTATTGAAAAAGCTCAATAGCTAAACATATATAAAATTAAGTCTTATATTTAGTTTCAATTCTTTATCCAAAGTTTATTGATTTCACGTTTCGTAAATTCTATTTACAATATCTGAATAACCACAGTTGTTGGCTTACCTTTTTATTTCAGAATTTATACGCAAAAAAATACCCTCTAAAATTTTCAAACGCATCGAACCTGACAATTTAAATGGTTTTCTGGATGGATGGATGGATAATAGAGCAAGAGCCCTAATTTTTGAGCCTCGAAGTATGACTAGGCTACGATATCTATTAACCGCCTTCGAATTTTACGACCGAGTTGCATTTGGGTAAGATATTTTAACACTTAACTTAATATTACAGAAGAACTATTTATACCCCTAGCTAGGTGTTTGTTAAATTATTGTTAATAAAAAAATATTGCTCTATTGTCTCTGTAGCTTTTTTACATATAAACATCTAGAATCCTCTGAAAGCTCTACTTTTATATTGTAACCATCGTTGAACAACAAAAAGTAAAATCAAATTTGCATTGTAGAGAAGCGACCTGATAATTTGTGTAGATAGAGATAATATGTTTGCTCTGTGGTGCCTAAGAGAGCGGAAATATATTTGATATATTTTTGTAAAATTTAGCAAAGTTTTATTTTTATCTTTATGTGTTCATTCGATTTTAATATACACGTAATTCAAAGAATACAAGTTTATAGAAGATGGGTTAAAAAGTACATGCTGGGTTTCCTATTGAACTACGTGTCCGTAGTCCGGACTACTACGTGTCCGTTCCTTTAGTTCCTTTTGAAAGCATGGCATTTAGGTTTGATTTATTTAACTCTTCAGCGTCTAACCTATCTAACCTGTCGTCTAGGTATGAGAATGTAAACGGTTTAAATTGTTACCTGTTCCAAACGTAGCCTGCATTGCTAGTTCAAATGCACTTTCCACTGGGAAAGATTCTTTTGTCATTACCGTATGAATTATTTTTTTGACAAGAATTTGGAACCATACCAGCTGCTCCCCTGTCGCTAGATTCGTCTAACCTCAGCAGACAGCTTTATCTGCTCAGTACTCCTTTATACATATGTATATTTCCGGACTTGACTGTTTCGGCTGCACTAATTTTGCATGGCTCTCCATTACCTCTATGACCGCCACCTCTTGCGTAATTTACATAACTTCATCAGGGTTGCAAACCCAGATACTCCATTAAATATTTTTATTTTGATTCAGCAATTTCCCTATATCCGATCGAGTTTTTCCTATTACGTGTACTTTTTAATACTCATCAGCTTCCTTACCACCAAGGCAAACACTTTCACTGGGTTTGATTCTATTTGCCTTAGCTCTGTTATCTGATCTTAAAGTTTTTCTGGGCGCCCAAATATTCTCCAGTAAATGCGTGGCTAGCTGTGCGCAACTGCTGATTTCTGTTCCAACAGTCATTCCTTCCAAGATTAATGACATGGTTTGGTCAACTAGGATTAGTAGTTCTTTTATATTATATGCACCAACCTCTGATTTGGTCCTTGATTCTTTTTTTTTTAATTTTCTTGTTTGTCTTCATCTCCGCATCCGCTTTGACCATTTATTACAATTCCCTGAACTTACTTGGCAGTGTCTGGTGTTGAACTCCTATACCTCTTTTGTGCTACCAATGACTCCCTCAATTTCTTGCATTGTGCTTCCACATGGTTTTTCATTCGTTGGTTGTCCGAAGCATATTGTCCTACTGAGTGCGTCGTCGGGTACAGACCACAGGTCTATTAATTTTAATGGGCAGCACCATTTTCGTTGGAATCTGGGGTCGTTTAGATCTACAGTCGCAGCTCTGCGGTCATTTGCCGAGTATCCCGCTGTTTCAACTAAAGTTCTTCTGATCGATTGGTTTTCCTGTAGCTCGGGGTAGGCTCATGACATCACGGAATATAGGTTACGACACAGTAGTATATTAACCATTATATTAAAAAACTGATGGCTAACCTGTTTCAGGATTTTTAAGTCGTATGGGAAGCTCCACTTAAGGACCTGTTTTCTAGATCCCCCTTAGGTTCCAACTTAACTTTGCTGAAACCATAATTGCCACAAGTTGCCACAACTCGTCTCCGAACGTCGGCGAGTGCAGACCAGAGAGCTGCAACGAGTCAAACATATTTGTTCATACTCGAGTACTGATTTTGACTCTCAATGATTCTTACGGTTTGATTCATGTATATGAATCGAACCATTTGCCTTCGACCAGCAACAGTCAACACACTTTAAGTATTTAACATCACCTCATACTTGATTTGCTTTTGCACGTTCACTATTGTAGGATACAACAGAAAATGATTCGCACTAATACTTGTATGATTGAAGCGTTTGAAAGAGTTCGGGTAGAACATCATACTAACTGAAAGCATTTATTCGAGTCATTTTGCACAGTCATTGCGTCATTGCCTTCCATAAATACACTAAAACAAAATGTATGCCCAAATCCGGAGGATATTCCCGCAATAACTATATTAAAGCGACACATTTTAGAAAACGTTGAAACCATTTGGGTGGCTAACTTAGCGATTAATATGCAAGCAGCTGAGCTGGATGAGACGTGTTTCTTTTTTAGCTACGAATAGCAAGTTCTAAAACTAAAACTGTATAGTGAAAGTTAAACACAAAGTTCAAAAAGCAGTTCGCACAACTAACAATTATTGACTTTAGTAATTATTTACTATCTTTATCAAAGAGCAACTGAAGCCAAGAAAATCGCATGGCTTTGACTTAACAACTTCAAAATATTCTCATTGAACTCCCGAAGTGTTCTATGCTGGACATCTGCTTGTTGTTCAACGCAATCGCCAAGCATGGATACTTCCCTCAAAAATGGAAGATAAATCGCAGCCATCATCATATAGCCGATAAGCTTACCAACTTGTCTTTCGAAGTTTGAAAAAATGCTACTTCTGCGAATTATCCCTCATCTTAAAATAAACTACACGCTTCCAACACATCAATTGGCTTCAGAGAAAAACATGACACCATCCGAACAGGTCAATTCAGTCACGTCAGAAATTCGTACTCCTTTTGAACACCGAGAATATTGCACAGCCATTTTTCTAGACGTCGCGCAGGCATTTGAGAGAGTGTAGCTGGATGGACTTTCTTTTAAATAACCAAGCTTTTGTCCCTATATACACATAAGCTACTGAAGTCGTACTTATACAACCTAGTGCAAAAAGATGCAATACAAGCACCTCACGCAATTCCGCAATCGAAGCTTGAGTGCCACAAGGCACGGTTCTGGGTCCAGTCCTATACACCCTGTATACGGCGGACTTCCCCACAGACTACCATCTAACAACCTCCACGTTCGCTGATGATACGGCGATACTCAGTCATAACATAAAATATGCATTCCACAAACCGACGAGATAACATATCTGGGTGTCCATCTGGACAGGCGGCTCACTTGGCGCAAACATTTAGAATCGAAGACGATACAACTTAGATTTAAAGCAAAGAACCTCTACTGGCTCATAAATGCTCGCTCTCCACTTAGTCTGGAGTTTAACGCTCTTCTATACAACTGTTTCTTGAAACCTATCTGGACTCATGGCTCCGAATTGTGGGGCAACGCATCCAGAAGTAACATAGACATTTTTTAGCGAGCACAGTCAAAAATTCTGAGAACTATCACCGAAGCGCCGTGGTACCTTCGGAACAAGGACATATACAGAGACCTAAAAATCAAATTAGTAATCGAAGTAATAACTGAGAAGAAAATCAAGTACCAACAAAAGCTGACTACCCATCCGTTTGCAGTCAAAGCCGGTTGCACCGCAACGACCTCCCAGCCGAGCAATAAACTTATTAGAGCATTAATCACAAACACAAACACTAAGTTAAAGGTAACTAAGCTATATTAGTATTTGAATACTTATTATTAGTATATTAAAACAAAGGAAAGATTCGATAGTTAATAGAAAACAAACACAAAAAAAAAACAAGAGAGAACGCTATAGTCGAGTTCCCCGACTATCTGATACCCGTTACTCAGCTAGTGTAAGTGCGAAGGACAGTTTTTGGCAGTTTGTGGGCGTTTGAGTGGGCGTGGCCAAAAGTTTTTTGGCAAATAGATAGAAATTTACAAGACTAATACAAAAATGAAAAAATATCAAAACATTTTTCAAAAGTGTGGGCGTGGCAGCTTTGGGCGGTTTGTGGGCGTTAGAGTGGGCGTGGCAAAAAGTTTTTTTGCAAATCGATAGGAATTTTCAAGACCAATACAAAAATGAAGAAATATTAAAACATTTTTCAAAAGTGTGGGCGTGACAGTTTTGGGCGGTTTGTGGGCGTTAGAGTGGGCGTGACAAAAAGTTTTTTTGCAAATCGATAGAAATTTACAAGACCAATACAAAAATGAAAAAATATTAAAACATTTTTCAAAAGTGTGGGCGTCGCAGTTTTGGGCGGTTTGTGGGCGTTAGAGTGGGCGTGGCAGCATTATTCGACAAACGTGCGCTGCGTCTACGTCCCTGGAGTCTGTATACTTAATCTCAACTTTCTAGCTTTTGTAGTTCCTGAGATCTCGACGTTCATACGGACAGACAGACGGACAGACGGACGGACGGACAGACGGACAGACGGACAGACGGACGGACAGACGGACATGGCCAAATCGACTCGGCTATTGATCCTGATCAAGAATATATATACTTTATATGGTCGGAAACGCTTCCTTCTGCCTGTTACATACTTTTCAACGAATCTAGTATACCCTTTTACTCTACGAGTAACGGGTATAACAAGAGAAACCGCTATAGTCAAGTTCCCCGACTATCTGATACCCGTTACTCAGCTAGTGGAAGGAAGAAGGAGAGTCTTAAACACAGTTTTTGGACGGACAGACGGACGGACAGACGGACATGGCCAAATCGACTCGGCTATTGATCCTGATCAAGAATATATATATGTCGGGAAGTTAACTGTTTCGGGGTCCTCTGTTGCCGCGTTCCGCCCGCGAGTCGTACACTTCCTCGGTTGCGACATATTCACGCGTCTGCTTTCTCAGAGTTTTCAAACATAAGTGCCTCGTGTACATTTCAACATCGCTCCATCTCGCTTGATACATGCTGGTCCGAACTCACCACAGGACAAGCATTTGTCTCACTCTAACGCATCGTCGAACCGAGGCTATGTAGAACAGAGCAAAATCCGTTAAACTCGCATAACGGAACTCAGCGAACCGCGATCAAAAAGAAACGAAGACAAGAACAGCTCGATACGAATTTTATTTATTAGAGGTGACATGTTTATTAGAGATGGAACATAGAAAATAAAAATAAGACTAATAATGATGCGACACGGCCTTCCTGACCAGCACACGTCCTCGTGTGTAATATAAGTTTCAAAATTAAACAAGCTTAATCTAGAAAGATAACATTAAACGTAATTCAGAGTATTAGTAAAGGTTCTCTTTTTTTTTTTTTTTTTTAAATTTTATTTTTCATGTTATCGACCAACTCGAGTGACAGAAGTACCAAGAAGATCGTTTGTTATTATTAGCAACACACTAGGACAATTCAACCTGCCACGCCGCCAGTCACCAGACATCAAATAAGTCAACACAGTAACACGTGTACCTACTAGCACTGGCAACTTGGCGACGTTGCATGTGTCCCCAATCTCGCATTGAAATCCATCAATGCCTCTCATTCACTTGAGTCTTCAAACAACTCAGTAACTTTCCGCTCACATTGGCATCCACCAACGGATTTCTAACGTCTCTTTCAACGTTTTCATCCACATTGGAATCCACCAAGGGATTTCTAACGTCTCTTTCAACGTTTTCATCCACATTGGCATCCACCAACGGATTTCTAACGTCTCTTTCAACGTTTTCATGATCGTCACATAGATCTAACTCTTTGGGGATCTCCTCTGTTGGCATACTGCGCAAAGCTTCATGTGGGTACTTATAAGTCCGCTTATTAGTTAAAGATTTTAAAATATAACGATCTCCCTCAAGTACCTCTGTCACAAGGAAAGGTCCTTTATACTTTTGGTCTAATTTTGTTTGGTGCCTTTCTTCGTTCTTAAGTAAAACATAATCGCCAACACTAAAGTTATCAAATTTGGCTTTGTGCTTATCGAATCTAGTTTTTTCATACAAGGCGTTCTTTTTAATATTTTCTCTCGCGATATTTCTTATAATATTTACATCGACTTTATTAACTTGTTCACATATTGGTAACATATTAAATGGTCTACATTCTTTTCCGATTAGTAATTCAAGAGGACTGGCTTTCGTTATGCGATTTGTAGTACAATTTATAGCTAGTTGTATCTCTCCTAAGGCATCTTGCCAAGAACGATGGCTGCTCTCTACCGCCGTAAGCATGCGTTTAAGCACACTCATAACGCGTTCTACCTGTCCATTGGCACGACTAGCCCCTGTTGCAATTAAGTGTAGTTGAATTTTTTGCATGGAACAAAATTCACTGAAACAAGAGCCTGTAAAGCATTTACCCTGATCTGCAATGATTCGTGTTGGTACACCGAATACGGAAATTGAAGCCTTCAAGGCGTCTATACAACTTTCACTATTAATGGTTACCGTGTGGTGCAAAGAAACAAACTTTGTAAACGCGTCAATCAGAACGATAATATATTCCTTTTGATCCCTCTTGCCGCTTAATTTTCCCGTAATATCTATATGGATCGTGTGCCATGGAATTTCTACTTTTGGTATGGGGTGGAGTTCGATTGGCAATTTTCCTGACGGAGGCTTAGTTAACTTACACGTAATGCAATTATCAACGAACTTACGAACATATTTGGCCATGTTCTCAAACCAGTAAAATTCGTACATTTTGTCTAAAGTCTTTTCCCACCCAAGATGTACAACTGCTTCATGGACATGGTTCACTACTGACCATCTGAATGATCTGGGGACAACTGGCAGGCAACGAGTTTTACCGTTCCTTTGAATTTTGCGAAAAAGCATTTTCGAGCGTATTTCATAACTTTTTGCCAAGCTCTCACCCAATTCATTGTTCTGTATTTTAACAACAATCGTGGAAATCTCTGAATCCTTTTGTTGTTCTGCAAGTAACCAGTTGTCCGTTATTTTGGCCAATAGAACATGTTTTTCTTCCTCACCAGTAATAACCCGAGCAGTTGGCAGTGGATTGCGTGACAAGAAATCAACATGTGCCATTTTGGCACCAGGTCTATATTCTATGTCAAAGTCGAAGGACTGCATATATGCCCACCAACGGTGTACTCTCGGCGTTAGTTCAGTCTTGTTGCGAGTAGCTTTTAGGGAATTACAGTCTGTAAAAACAACAAATCGTCGCCCATGTAAATAGTGACGAAAGTGTCTCATGGAGTTATACACAGCTAAAGTTTCAAGCTCGTACGAATGATATCGAGATTCCGTCAAGGATGTTTGTTTGCTGTAATACTCAACTACACGACGTTTATTATCTATTTTGTGGAGTAGAATTGCTCCGTAGCCATCCATACTGGCATCTGTATGCAGTTCAATGGGGTGCCGAGGATCGAAGATAACAAGGACGGGCTCATTTGTAAGCAATTTAGTGACTTTTTGACGAATTTGTTCGTGTTCAAGTTTCCATTCAAATATTTTGTTTTTGCAGGTCAGTCTATATAAGGGTTTCATGATTTCTGAAAACTTTGGCACAAACTGCCTAAAATAAGAGGCTAGGCCAATAAATTGTCTTACTTGGGTAACAGACTGCGGAGGCGGTAAAGCGACTAATGCTTTTATCTTAGATGGATTTGGTCTTATTTCGCCCTCTTTTACCACAAACCCCAGATATTCAACGCAAGATTTCAGGAATGAACATTTTCCGATATTAAAAGAAAACCCAGCCTGCGATAATATTTTCAAAACTGTCCTTAACCTTACAAAAGCTTCTTCTTTTGTTTCTGCGATAATCATTATATCGTCCATATAAACGATAACGTAAGAATGGGCAAGCTCACCCAAAGCTTTCATAACTGCACGCTGGAACACGGATGGGGGATTCTTTAACCCGAAGGGCATAGTTAGAAATTCGAATTGGCCGTCAGGTGTCACAAAAGCCGTGCGTTCAATTGAATTTGCGTGAATAGGTATCTGATGAAACCCGCTGGCCATATCCAAGCAACTAAAGAAACTTGCTCCACGCAACCTAGATATTTGGTCACTAATTAGTGGTAAGGGATATTTTTCTGCAACTGTGTTTGTATTTAGTTCGCGGTAATCCACGCAAAGACGATCAGAACCATTTTTCTTTTTAACGAGTAAAACTGGACTGGCGAACGGTGAGCTGCTAGGACGGATGATGTTAGCTAACAGCAGCTCATTAACCTTGTTTCGGACAATTTGTTTTTCCTCTATACTAAGTCGGTACGGTCGTCTGTGTACAGTTTTTATTGGATCAATTAAGCGTACTTCTAATTCGCCAGTTGTAACACGATTTTTGGGAAAACCGTCTATAAATGAGTCACAGAATTCATTCAAAAGATTTACCAAGATTTTCCTATCCTCGCCACATAATTCGGTATTAACATTTTCAAGATTAAAACTACTACTCAAAGCAGATAGGGTTTGCACAGACCTTGTTTTACATAACTCTATTTTATCTATTGTTATAGTAGCACTAAATCCCTGACTTAAAATTTCGCGTCCAATTATAATATTATAATTAATGCAATCATTAAGAATTACGTGAAAAAGCACTTCGAGACAGTAACCACTTATTGTTACGTTTGACAAAATTTGTAATGTACTAGTAACAGTATTATTTCCGATACCCTTTAAAACTACAATGTTGTTAATTCGTGTGCCCGAGAGTTGGGTGGACACAGATTCTCTTACAAGTGAGCATTCGGCTCCAGAGTCGAAATAAAATGGATACGACTCACCCGATGATATCAATGTCCCAATTGGCTCGACTACGTGACACACGTTGACACGCTTCTCGTCGGCTTTAGTTTGGTTTGACAACGATTGTCTTGCAGGGCAAGCTGACGCTATATGCCCCTGGTTTCCACATCTATAGCAAGTAATTGACCCAGGTTTAGAGTCAGATAAGCGCCCAATACTCGAACTAGATCCTTGTTGATTCTTTAAGTTGTTTTTCACGGAGCGGCAGTCAGCTATCTTGTGGCCAATTTTTCCACAAAAGTGGCACTTAACATTTGGGTGTAGGCGAGCTCTTTTGCTGGTAGAATTTTCTGGAACGGGATGGTCCTTCCTCTTGCCATACGAAAACGCTCTTAGCTCGTTCTGCAACTCGTTGCGTGTTTTGACAGTAGTTGTGAACACAGTGCGTTGCAGCCTACCATCTATATTTGCAGCATGTGCCAGGGCAACAGACACTGCAATTTCTTCTGCGGTCATAGACTTCCATTTTGCCATAAGTGTTGTTATTAATCGGCTACCATACAGCGCAAGACATTCGCCGTCGTTTGGCCGCCCGTTTAATACATTAAAGACTGTTGCTGCTGGCGTCTCATTGCCTTCATACTGCTGAAGGAACATTTCTTGGAATTGGCTCCAAGTCATTCCGGCGAAACAAATTTGTGACAGCCAATTAGAAGCACTGCCCTCCAATGATTTGGTTAAGGCCATGAGCAAAGCACTGCCATCCAGAGGATTTTCTCCTACAATAAGGTCCACTGTAGAGCACCAAGTGGCTGCACTTGAACCGGCGGACTCAGGGTTGAACTTGGGTAGTACAACTACTTGTGTAGTCTGCGAGCCCCTCACGGCATTCACAATTTCCAATAGATTACGATGCTGCATTTCCAAAATTGTGGACAGGCGATCATCAGTGATGGCTTGGGGCTGAGGCGATCCCACTTCTGATGTCGGGAAGTTAACTGTTTCGGGGTCCTCTGTTGCCGCGTTCCGCCCGCGAGTCGTACACTTCCTCGGTTGCGACATATTCACGCGTCTGCTTTCTCAGAGTTTTCAAACATAAGTGCCTCGTGTACATTTCAACATCGCTCCATCTCGCTTGATACATGCTGGTCCGAACTCACCACAGGACAAGCATTTGTCTCACTCTAACGCATCGTCGAACCGAGGCTATGTAGAACAGAGCAAAATCCGTTAAACTCGCATAACGGAACTCAGCGAACCGCGATCAAAAAGAAACGAAGACAAGAACAGCTCGATACGAATTTTATTTATTAGAGGTGACATGTTTATTAGAGATGGAACATAGAAAATAAAAATAAGACTAATAATGATGCGACATATACTTTATATGGTCGGAAACGCTTCCTTCTGCCTGTTACATACTTTTCAACGAATCTAGTATACCCTTTTACTCTACGAGTAACGGGTATAACAAGAGAAACCGCTATAGTCAAGTTCCCCGACTATCTGATACCCGTTACTCAGCTAGTGGAAGGAAGAAGGAGAGTCTTAAACACAGTTTTTGGACGGACAGACGGACGGACAGACGGACATGGCCAAATCGACTCGGCTATTGATCCTGATCAAGAATATATATACTTTATATGGTCGGAAACGCTTCCTTCTGCCTGTTACATACTTTTCAACGAATCTAGTATACCCTTTTACTCTACGAGTAACGGGTATAACAAGAGAAACCGCTATAGTCAAGTTCCCCGACTATCTGATACCCGTTACTCAGCTAGTGGAAGGAAGAAGGAGAGTCTTAAACACAGTTTTTGGCGGTTTGTAGGCGTTAGAGTGGGCGTGGCAAAAAGTTTTTTTGCAAATCGATAGAAATTTTCAAGACCAATACAAAAATGAAGAAATGTTAAAACATTTTTCAAAAGTGTGGGCGTGACAGTTTTGGGCGGTTTGTGGGCGTTAGAGTGGGCGTGGCAAAAAGTTTTTTTGCAAATCGATAGAAATTTACAAGACCAATACAAAAATGAAAAAATATTAAAACATTTTTCAAAAGTGTGGGCGTCGCAGACGGACAGACGGACGGACAGACGGACATGGCCAAATCGACTCGGCTATTGATCCTGATCAAGAATATATATACTTTATATGGTCGGAAACGCTTCCTTCTGCCTGTTACATACTTTTCAACGAATCTAGTATACCCTTTTACTCTACGAGTAACGGGTATAACAAGAGAAACCGCTATAGTCAAGTTCCCCGACTATCTGATACCCGTTACTCAGCTAGTGGAAGGAAGAAGGAGAGTCTTAAACACAGTTTTTGGCGGTTTGTAGGCGTTATAGTGGGCGTGGCAGAAAGTTTTTTGGCAAATCGATAGAATTTTACAAGACTAATAAAAAAATGAAAACATATCAAAACATTTTTCAAAAGTGTGGGAGTAGCAGCTTTGGGTGGTTTGTGGGCGTTAAAGTGGGCGTGGCAAAAAGTTTTTTGGCAAATCGATAGAAATTTACAAGACCAATACAAAAATGAAAAAATTTCAAAACATTTTTCAAAAGTGTGGGCGTAGCAGCTTTGGGCGGTTTGTGGGCGTTAGAGTGAGCGTGGCAAAAAGTTTTTTGACAAATCGATAGAAATTTACAAGACCAATACAAAAATGAAAAAATATCAAAACATTTTTCAAAAGTGTGGGCGTGGCAGTTTTGGGCGGTTTGTGGGCGTTAGAGTGGGCGTGGCAACATGAATCGACAAACTTGCGCTGCGTCTATGTCTCTGGAGTCTGTATGCTTAATCTCAACTTTCTAGCTTTTGTAGTTCCTGAGATCACAGCGTTCATACGGACGGACAGACAGACGGACAGACGGACATGGTCATATCGACTCGGCTATTGGTCCTGATCAAGAATATATATACTTTATATGGTCGGAAACCCTTCCTTCTGCCTGTTACATACTTTTCAACGAATCTAGTATACCCTTTTACTCTACGAGTAACGGGTATAATAAAAATCGATTGAGGAGGCCAATTCAGTGAGTTTGCGTATTTCTCTCACCAAAATTATGAAAATTTAAAAATATTAGCAATCGAAGAGCTCTATGTGGTGTAACGAACTAATTTCTTAGTTTCTGCTCGCTACGAATGGCAACAGTCAGCTCAGAGAGTTTGTTTGTTCGTCCCGCCAAATTTATGATTTGTATGATTGCCCGACCAAAGAGAAGACAGAGTTTCTGATTAGAATAGCTAGACCAAGGGACTTCTACGGTCCTAGCCTTCGAATGCGCGTCGTTGCTCCTTCGTCGTCCTTCTTCCGCTTTTCCCGCGTCGCTCTCGACGGCGTACCCGCGCCGGCTCGACTGGGACTTAGGATGTTATGGGGGCAGGGTGTATCGTCCGCGAGTCAAGCTAGCGCTTTTCCCCGAACTACCTGTCCCGACAACTAACTCCACCGTCCCTTAGGTGTATGCCAAGCACTCTACGCCTCTGCAAACGGACCACCTGCTGGCTAGTACGGGGCTTACGATGTTATGGGGGCAGGATGTATTGTCCGTGAGATAAGCTAGCGTTCCCCGAACCACCTTTGCCGACCATGACTCTAAATGGCTCTCCGCGTACTTTCACTGTCTTACTGTCGATATCCGCGTACTTTCACTGGTTGCCTGTCGATCTCCGCGATCTCTCTCTCTCCCTCTTGCATTCCAGCCGTCGCTGTCTTCGCTGTTGCTAGGCCGCTGTCCTGTACCCGGATTTGTGAGGAGTCTTAAGAGTCCTCACAGTGGTAGTTACAAGTAGTAACAAAATACTATTTTTACTAATTATAATATATAAAATACATATTTTTAAAATAAATTCAAAAGTATGCAACCAGTGAAATTGCTTAACTAACTTTTATTGGGGCACGACGATGGTGCATAAACACCTAGAATCGTTCGGCTATAGATTGAAAGTTTAAGAACTTGTAAGAACTTGAAAGGCATAGTTTGACAAATTTATAATGCATTAGAATACATGTGCGCAGATACAGTGGTTGGCTGTTCCCGTATGCGCACAAAAGTTGTGCTGACTCTAGAGCTTTCTCTTTGAACAAAATACCAGAGAGCCTGGAGCCAGCTCTAGAGCGAGTACAAAAAAATCGTGTAGCGTTACGCATCTCGGAATGCGTTCCCTCTTTGCTCGCGTAATCCGCGAAAGCTAACATAAATTCGTAGAACATGAACATAGAAAATCCGTCAAGATGTGATGAAGCCGGACTTTTATTATGAGTGTGCATTGTATATTTGGTAGCAATCTGTATATAGGCAATCTGATCCGTTCTACCACAAATAAAAGTCTTTGGCTCTGAGGGAGACAGGCTTCTTGTGACGCTGTTAGCTGGGTTTTGGGTGGTGCACACATGTCTCCATTGAGTGTGCATATTTTTCACCTATTGCCGTCGCCGTGTGGCCAGTTTAAAGCAAGAGTCCTTGACTATCAAATATGACTATGTTAGATTGAAAATGTGAGTAAAAGGTAGAGTAAAAGTAAAAGGTATAGTAGAATGGTAAAAGGTAGAATGAAAAGTAAAGTAAAAGGTAGTGTAAAAGGTAGGATTGTCGTCGTACCAGTCCGAAGTCATTATCATGATTACCTCCTTAAGTATACATTTTTGGAAGATTGTTACAGGTGTGATAAGACCCAGCGAACCAAAAAATCTCACTATACATACAATACATGCATACGATCAACCTGTAAGTGTCACAAAGTTAATTTGGTATTTTAAGCAGCCTATGCATTCCAAATCTTTACCCGCTTCCGCAATGTTTTTTTGACTACTTATACCGCTTTCCTCTTCTTCTTCCATAGTATGTGGGAACGAAAGAAACCCGCGAGGTTATGAGTGAGTGTTCATTTTACAATAATGTAGTCTCTATCAGCCGCTCGACATAAACTTCGCTGATAAAAGAATTATCAGTGTGAACTTTTAACTATCTGCATTCAAAACGTAGCGATTTTTTCTACAATTTTGTACAGTCGAAAGTATTAGATTTTGAAGGGAAGGACCCGCACAGAGACTAACGTTTTATTTTCGTCCGTTACTGGTCCGTGCAGATGCATTGAAGACCATGCACTCAATTGATCTCTTTAGAAATACATGGTGGGGCAATACGCACAACGCTGTATTACAACTAATCTGGCTGCCTCGTGGTGAGAACTATTGCACTGCTACCTGCCAGCTTTACATCTGTAATCATCCATGGACTGTTGTCATAATCACGGCTTAATGACAAAAATGTCTTCAGGAAATGTTGTCAAACAGGCTTATAAAAACATAGTAGTAGACTAATCTCATACTCTTAATATTGTAAGCCGAAGTAGTCAGTGGTAGCAGTTGCGATGCCCATAGTGCAAACCGCTGTTCTCGCACGCATTTATCTGTACGGCGCTCATTCCTTGTTCTCTTTGTTATCTACCTACGTTAAGCTTGGGCGCTGCATTTCGGCTGTCTGTCCTGCCAATTGTCACTTCTTCGTTTTTCGGCAAAGACTCAACATGTGCATTCGATATAGCTCTTTGTCGGCCCTAGCTGCCATAAACAATTCGCGAAATAAACAGTATCGGAAAATAAAAAAACTTTCTTCGGCTATTTATGGAAAGGGCATTGAATTTAATTATTAACGACATCAGGAATGTATGCATATGTACAAACAAAAATTTCGTGAAGACTCTTCTTCACATCTTTTGTGTTATTTCCATGGTCTCATTTGGGAGCCCACTTATCTGATCCCATTGCCTCTCTTTTCTCTGAACAGTGGCACACGCAGCAAAATTAATAAGAATGTTACGAATAATTTATTTACATTACATATACAAAAGACAAAGTACCAGCACGACAGGCCTGAAAATTTCTGCAGCTAATTTCAAAAAATATATTACCTTAAGATCAGACAAACACAGAAACATACACACAAATTGTTGAATGATGTAGGATCACAAGTAAAACTCCAACTAAACAGATTATAAATACACCTTTTGAACTGGCTTGATTATAACCTAACGAGAAACCAGTACTAGAAATGGTGGCGGAGAAGCGATGCCTGGGCATAGCATTTATCCCCGACCAGATTACCAACAAAGTGCTAACGATTTTTAACCGAGATGGCCATTTAGTTTATTTATCTATCATCTACAGTTAGTCATTTTTGCGTAAAAAATACCTCGCCAAGGCAAACAAGTTTTATATTGGAAAACCGTAGATCGGCTGTCTGTTTTTCCTTTTATTCTTGTAAATTTCGATCGATTTGCTAATCAATTGTTATATTTCCCAATATAACGCCTAGAAATGGCCCAATACTGTTACGTCCACACTCCGTTACTCGAAGAGTACGAGGGTATACTAGATTCGTTGATAAGTATAAAACAATTAGAAAGAAGGAAGTGTTACCGATCATATAGAGTATATATATTCTTAATTAGGATCAATAGCCGAGTCGATCTGGCCATGTTCGTGAGTCTGTTTGTCCGAATGTCTGTAAGCATGAACGTCGAGATCTCAGAAACTATAAAGCTCGAAAGTTGAGATTAAGCATGCACACTCCAGAGACAGGCGCAGCGCAAGTTTGTCGATTCATGTTGCCACGCCCACTCTAACGCCCACAAACTGCCGATATTTTTTTTATTTTTTTATTAGTATTATAAATTTTTATCGATCTGCAGAACTTTTTGCCACGCCCACCCTAGCTGAGTTACGGGTATCAGATAGTTGAGGAACTCGACTATAGCGTTTTCTCTTGTTTTTCATTCAATTCTTTTTTTTCCCTATTTCTATCAACATGACAGAAAGATATTTTGTTAGCACTTCCATCAGCTGGGCAAAGGGTATATAATAGTCGGAGAACTCGACTATATCGTTCTTTTTGAAAAATCGTTTTTTTCGTTTTATTTTTTGTTTTGCACATTTTGTGTTTTTTATTTCAAGTTATGTGCCTCACCTACGAACAAATTTTCATCTGTTTTAATTTTTTTTTATTAAATTTTTACTTGTCATTGATAAACCATCAAAAATTTAGTAACGGGTATTTGAATTGATTAACGGGTAGTTGAAAACTTTCATAGTAGATTGAGTGGTGAGATCTTCGCTAAATTATTGGCCGTTGGGACCCTGGTTCGAGCTAGCTTACAGTCGGCATTGTGGGGGATCGTTGGCCAAATAACAAAGCCCTCACTCGATCAGAAAGCCACATTGAATTTAATTTATAGTCCCGTGCCTATTACGTAGATGAGTAAGATTTATAATTAATGCAACAAAATTAATAGAAAGAACGAAATTCTGAGAGCTTATGTGTGTATGCTGCAGCTATGCCTGTATATCTAATGGGTATGAGGTTACACTGATGGTATAGAAACCCTTACCTTTACCTTTGGCATGATTTACCCTTTCATCATACTTTTCGCCTTTTCACATAAGGAAAACTATATTTATTTATCCAAAAATTATAGCAATTCTATTTATTTAATAATAAGATAAAATATAGTATATAAGGCCATGTTTTATAGTTGATAAAAGCAAAAAAATGTAGAATTTAATTTTAGTCAACCTAATTTTATTTTATTCTTTCTATCGTTAAGTAATTATTTTTTTGTTTCTTTAATTTTTAAAATATTCAATATTTTATTTCTATTTCCGGTTACGGTTGCTAAATTTAATTGAATTTCTTTAATACTTTATTTAATTTGTTTTCTTTCCAAATTCATGGCCTTTTTTTCTTATTTCTTTCTTAAATTTCGGTATTTTTGTTTAATTTTATCTTTTAATTCTGTCCCACTAATTTAATTTCACTAAACTTTTGTTTAATGTAACATTCATATTCTTGTCTTTCACTTTTAATTTTCTCCTATCAATTCTTTAATTTCCTTTATGTATGGATTGTGCAATTTATAGGGTATTAAGTATGTTTGTATTTGTTGATATACGTTCACATAAGCAAGTGTAAATAAAAAGAAAATAATAAATTCAAATTTAATTTATAATATAGAACTGTGTGAATGTATGTGTATTGTAATATGTAAATTGGGCAATACTATTTATGGATGTTGCATTTTTGATAAGTTCTTTAATTATAGTTGCTCTGCAGTTGCACTGGTATATGTAGAGTATCGATGTATAGAACCCCGATCTAAGTCACTGTGGATCGCTATCCGCAGAGACGTGCCCTGTAAGAGCTGCCCGTGGCAATGTGGGACGCTAGATTTGCCTCCTATATTTAAAAAATGTTACACATCACTTTTCGAACTTTAAATTAAATTTTTTTTACAAACCCACGTTTTTCTTGAAAATAAAAGAAGATCATTTTTTCGCAGACTCCACTGCTGATCATTGCGACGGCCAAAAGAGAAAAGAACTCCATCAGGGAGTAAGTGCAGTGCTAAAGCTACCATGCACTTAAAGCTCTAATTGTAGCTTTGCCGTGATCAGAGTTGCATTAGATCCGCTGATAATGACTTCGAATTACCGAGAAATTCAAATTTAAATTCAAATTCATCGTTTATTGTGGAGTTAAACGTCTTTCAACAAAATCGTTTTTTTTTTTTTTGCAAATTGACTAAACCTCCATCCGGAAAATTGCTAATTGAATTTCACCCCATAACCAAAGTAGATATTCCTTGGCATATGTATCGTATTTATATTACGGGCAAGTTGAGCGGAAAGAGGGATCAAAAAGAGTATATTATTGTCCAGACAGACGCGTTGACTAAGTTTGTTTATTTGTACTACACAGTAAATATGAACAGCGAAAGTTGTACATATAGACTCTTTATAATCGTCAATATCCATATTTGGTGTACCATCGCGAATCATTGCAGATCAGAGTAGATCTTTTATTGGATCAAGTTTTAATGAATTCAAAGCAAAAACAAGAGAGAACGCTATAGTCGAGTTCCCCGACTAACTGATACCCTTTACTTAGCTAGTAGAAGTGCGAAGGAGAGTCTTCAACACTGAAAGTTTTTGGCGGTTTGTGGGCATTAGAGTAGGCGTGGCAAAAAGTTTTTTAGCAAATCGATAGAAATTTACAAGACCAATACAAAAATGAAAAAATGTCAAAACATTTTTCAAAAGTGTGGGCGTGGCAGTTTTGGGCGGTTTGTGGGCGTTAGAGTGGGCGTGGCAACATGAGTCGACAAACTTGCGCTGCGTTTATGTCTATGGAATTTGTATGCCTAATCTCAACTTTCTAGCTTTTGTAGTTCCTGAGATCTCAGCGTTTATACGGACGGACAGACGGACATGGCCAGATCGACTCGACTATTGATCCTGGTCAAGAATATATATGCTTTATATGGTCGGAAGCGCTTCCTTCTGCCTGTTACATACTTTTCAACGAATCTAGTATACCCTTTTACTCTACGAGTAACGGGTATAAAAAGAAAATTTTCAAACTGGAGCTGTGTTCAGCTCATTTGCTTAGTAAATTCATCCAAAGACTAAAAGGATCATTGGGCAATGTGATGGAGATTTATGCTTGGAGTGATTCCCCGATTACTTTAGCATGAATTAACAGTGGGCAAAGTAATATAAAATTTATTAGAAGAGCGGATGACATTCGAAAATTAAAAAATACCTAACGGAATCATGTAAAGTCAGATGATAATCCAGCAGATTTAGCATCTAGTTCAGTGGATTCTAACCACGTGACCAACTGTGATCTTTGATGGAAAGGTCCTCAATGGCTAGCTGACCCAAAAGAACTTTGGCCTCGGCAGCAGTCTGTAGAAGAATCTGTCTTAATAAATAGGTTATTAAATCAAATAAATGATCCGTTTTACTAATTAATAAAAAGATATTCCAGTGTAGAAAAGTTTATAGCTTGCATAAAAAAAGATTCGTGCTAATAAAATCCAAAAATAAAGCCCATCCATGTATTCTTTCAGTAAAGGAGCTAAAAATAGCTCGGCTATTGTTATTAAGAAGAAGTAGAATATCAATTCAGATAAGAAATTAAGACAAATAATACCATATTGTATATTTTGGACAAAGATGGTATTCTGAGAGTAGGTTGAAGACTGCAAAACTCAAATGCAGAATTGGAAGTTAAGCATCAGATTATTTTAGAAAAATGTTACATACCAAAATTATTAATTTAAAAAACTCATAGTGAAACATTGCATATAGGAATAAACCTAATGCAAAATAACATCCAAAGAACAAATATTTAAGAGAATGTGTGAAGTGTACAACGTACAGGCAAAATACAGCTCAGCAAATGACAAATTTACTAAAATATAAGGGTTGGAAAAATATTAGACAAAAAACATTAAAGGGATACGTTGCCGTATTTGTTTAAATGGCCACCAAAGCCATACATTTAGAAATGGAAAGAGATCTAACTTCTGACGGATTTTTAGTTGCCTTCAAAAGATTTATTGCTAGACGAGGGAAATGTGTCCATATATAATATATTCAAATAATTGTGTAGGAGCTTCCAGGAAATTAGATCAGGACTAATATTACGCCATTAATGAAAATCGATTGCTGCGCAGCGATGATAAATTGATTGGCATTTTATTACCCCGGCTGAACCTCACTTCGCATGTACTTGTGAAGCTGGGGTTAAGTCAATGAAATACCATTTTATGTGTATAATTGGAGACAATATTTTGACATATAAAGAAATGTCAACTCTTTTATGTCAAAGGCATTTTTAAACTCAAGACCAAGTTATACTATAGTTAATCAGATGGAGTAACAAAAAGTTTTAAGGCCAATTTTAGGACTATGCAAATTAAAAACAAGAGAGAACGCTATAGTCGAGTTCCCCGACTGTCTGATACCCGATACTCAGCTGGTCAAAGTGCGAAAGAGACTGTTCAGCACTGTCAGTTTTTGGGGTTTTGTGGGCGTTAGAGTGGGCGTGGCAGAAAGTTTTTCTGCTGATAGATAGAAATTTACATTACTACCAAAAAAATGAGAAAAAAACTAAAAAATTTTACTAAAGTGTGGGCGTGGCAGTTTTGGGCGGTTTGTGGGCGTTAGAGTGGGCGTGGCAACATGAATCGACCAACTTGCGCTGCGTCTATGTCCCTGGAGTGTACATGCCTAATCTTAACTAGCTTTTCTAGCTTTTATAGTTCCTGAGATCTCGACGTTTCTACGGACAGACAGACGGACATGGCCATGTATTTTGACCTCTGTACGTGTCTTTAACACTTGCAAGACGCTGCTGCGCAATAAGTTTATAAATTGTGAATTCATTCTTAGAATTTGGCTTAAACGTAGAATATGACTGTCGTCTAAATACCGTTATGAGTGAGGCGACGGCGTTGTCGCCGAGTAAGGTCCAGCTAGCGGGTGTAAAGCAAAGATCGATGCGTGAGTAGAAAATGCGAGCAGTTGTATGCAGACGATCGCACACGCTGGAATTCGCTTCACTCGAAAAGTTTATGTGTCAATATGGCAGACCAGCCACAAGAAAATAACAACAAATAACAACTGCTTTGCCTACAAATATGCATGCTTGGCAGCTTTACAAGTGCTAAACAAGAACCTATTGGAGATTATACAAAATATGCAAACACATATAACTCTGCCAAAATTTTATTCTGAGGAAGCTGGTGCAGATGCCTCAGATGATCTTATTTTTGCTGATAAAATGCCCGAAGGAGCATGGTGATAACTCTAAGTAAGGCGCAATAGGGAAGTGCATTACAATGGCTGTCACAAATATGCTTTCACATGGTCACAATTTAAAGAACTGTTCGTTCAACGCTTTGTTGGCATCGAAACGTCTGCTGTCAAACTGATGAAAATTTTAGGCAGGCCACCAAAGTCTGGGGAAATTACACCGAATATTACACCAAATATTCTGTTTCAATAGCTCTGGCCCATATGGCACAAATTGATGGCAAAGTGTCTCGTTGGGTTTTAACAAACAATATTAAAACTCGAAATGGCATGCAACAACAACTAGAACTGCACCTACGACATGGAGCGTAAAAAGTCTAAGTATCTCTCTCAGGTGAAACATGAAATGCAGTTATTGTGGAAAGTCTGGCCATAAATATGCCGAATGTCGTGCTCGGCAGAGGACACTTATTCACGAAAAAAGCCACAACGGAAGTTCAACTCAAGGATCAAGAGACCGGTAAACAGTCAAATTTTTCAAATGTGACAAGCCTGGGCACTTCGCAATCGCTTGTCCAAAAGGACGATCACGAGGAAACGACCGAGTAATTGAGAAACGTGTTGACATTTGTACTGTAGCTCCACTATCAGGATCAATAAGAAGTTCAACCAGAGAGTTCGTTCAATTTCCTTCGTCTCTGGCGCTTAATGTTCCTATTCCTAATCCTATTAGCTGCATCATGTTCCTAGAATATAAATACCGTGGCATACGATTCATAATCACATCACAGGCACATTGAGTGGTAAAAATGATTTGAGGAAATACGTCATCGTCCTTATAGGTGCCTTCACCAAATTTTTTTACTTTTATCACACACTAAACATAGATTCTGAAAGCTGCATTAAGGCTGTAAAATCAGCCGGGTCCGTATTTCGTTGACCCACTTGAATTATAGCAGAGATCAAGGACGAAGTTTCGCAAGTAAAAGTTTGTGCGAATTTTGCTCCTCTCAAAATATTAATCCACATTGCAAGTATTTGCGGTCATGAGTACCCTGAATGGTATGTCAGAAATCATGCATTTAGCAATGATTAATCGTGTAATTTGCCTGGACGAGGCTAACAAAAAAATATTTTCTTCTATACCGGACATCTTTGGTTATCATTATTCGTTCACCAACAATTTGTAAACTGAACAGTACCGTAAAATACACAAGCAAAAAAAAAGAATATACACTAAGTAAAAGTCGTCTATCTAGATATATATATATGTATGTATAAAAAAAAAAAAAAAAAAAAAAAAAAAAAAAAAAAAAATATAATATAATATATATATATGTATATATATGTATATATATGTATATATATGTATATATATGTATATATATGTTTATATATATGTATATATATGTATATATATGTATATATATGTATATATATGTATATATATGTATATATATGTATATATATGTATATATATGTATATATATGTATATATATGTATATATATGTATATATTTTTTTTTTTATATGTATATATATGTATATATATGTATATATTGTTTATATGTATATATATGTATATATATGTATATATATTTTTTTTTTTTTTTTTATATGTATATATATGTATATATATGTATATATATGTATATATATGTATATATATATGAGCGTGGGAATGCTGAGCATGCACTTTGCAGCTCAAGTGGTCAGACCATACATGACATATGCATGCCTTCTGCATACATGTATATGTATATGGACCTATATGTATATAATAATAAGTACTATATATACGGGTCAGCTCAGCCCAAGTAATTCGAATAAAGTAACTCTAACTGAGCTGACGCTCTGACTCTAAAATACTGAACTTTCCTTGGAAGCCTTGCGAACATCATAATTCATTTTTCATTTTAATACTTTTTTTTTAATCTTTAAATACTTTCTTAACTATTTTGTTTATCTTCATTCAACTTAAGTCACTCCTTAAATAATTCTCTTAACTTTTCATATTTCAAATCAAACTATTCATTAAATTGTCTCTAATTACTTTTCTTTGATCATTTTTCTTATTTCTACATCTTAAGCAAATTCTTTTCAAGTCCAAACTTCTTAATTTTTCTTCTTTTATCTCGAATTAACTCATTCACTTTTCCCATTTTCTTCTCATTTGCTTTTCATTTTTTTTTCATTTTCTTTTCATTTTCTTCTATTCTTTCTATTTCAACAGCTTCCATTCCATCTCTCTCAACAACTTCACTACTGTCTCTTTTAACAGCTTCACTACTGTCTCTTTCAAGAGCTTCTCTCTTCAATACTGTTTCTTTCAACAGTTTACATATAATCTCTTTCAACAACTCCACTACTGTCTCTTTCAACAGCTTCACTACTGTCTCTTTCAACAGCTTCTCTCTTCAATACTGTGTCTTTCAACAGTTTACATATCATCTCTTTCATCATCACTACTGTCTCTTTTAACAGATTCAATACCGTCTTTTTCAACGGCTTCACCTGGCGGGCTAACGTCGATCTCCAGCACGCTTGGCACCTGCCCATCTGGCAATCTTCTTAATCTCTCATGAGCATACTTATATCGTCTATAACTTTTCAAACTCTTTAAAGTATATCTGTCGTTATAATCTCAAATGGTCCTCTATATTTAGCATCTAACTTAGTCTGGTTTCTCTCACTATTATTAAGCAACACAAAATCTCCCACGCTAAATTTTACTATCTTAGCTCTGCCTTTATCAAATCTTTCTTTCTCGTACTTTCCTGATCTTTCTATATTCTCTAAAGCTTGGGTTCTCAAAATCTATTTCAGTTTCTGAATCATGAATGGGAACAAGGCCTAAAGGTCGCGCAACCTTTCCCATTAATAATTCTCATGGACTCGCTTTGGTTATCTTATTAGCAGTACAATTAATAGCTAATTGCACTTCCTCCATTGCCTCTTGCCACGATCGAGAACTCATTTCAACAGCTTTTAATAAATTTTTTAAGGTTCTCATAACCCTCTCAACCTGGCCATTACCTTGGCTTGCTCCTATTGCTATTACATGCAATTTTATCTTTTGTGAAGAGCAGAATATAACGAACTTAGCACCTGTGAAACTTCTTCTCTGATCAGCCACAATATGAATAGGGACTCCGAACAACGAAATTGATGATTTCAAAGCCATTACACAACTTTCTGCACTTAATGTGAACGTGTGGTAAAGATAAACATACTTGGTAATTGCATCTATCTGTACGTAACATATTCTTTACGATCGCTTTTACCACTAAGCTTGCCTGATATCTCTATGTGAACAGTATGCAACGGAATGTTTACTTTGGGAATAGGATGTAATTCCATTTGTACTTTTCCAGAAGATGATTTGGAAACTCGGCATGTTATACAATTTTCAACAAATCTTCGAACGTATTTGGTCATGCCCTCAAACCAATAGCAATCGTAAACCTTGTCAAGCGTTTTTTCGCAGCCCAGATGCATTTTGGATTCATGTACTTGGTTAATAACTGACCATCTAAATCCTCAAGGCACCACTGGCAAACATAGGGACTTGCCATTTCTTTGTATAATTCTATACAAAACTCCAGCTCTCGAAATCATATATCTTAGCCAAATCGAATGGACATTCATTATTATTCAACTTGGAAACGATATCTACAATATCTTTATCTTTCTGTAGCTCTGCACATATCCAAACCTCAGATACTTCGACTAAATCGATTTGCTTTTCAACAACTTTCGCATAACATATTTCGCATATTCCAAAGGAAGTGGATTTCTGGAAAAAAAATCAACATGGCCATACGCCTGCCTTCTCTATATTGTATATCAAACTCGAATGTCTGTAAGTAAGTCCACCAGCGGTAGACTGTAGGCAACAACAAAATCTTATTTCGTGATGATTTTAACGAATTACAATCAGTAAATATTACAAACTTCCTACCATGTAAGTAATGCCGGAAATGTCTAACAGCATTTACCACAGCAAGAGTTTCTAACTCATACCACGTATACTTAGATTCGCATACACTTGTTGCCTTATTGTAATAATTCTATGCAAGAGTATAGCACCATATCCGATTGCACTTGCATCGGTGTGTAACTCTATCGGATACTGTGGGTCGAAAATAATTAAAACTGGTTTGTGAATAATTTTTCTACGAATTTCCTCATGTTCTACACTCCACTCAAACATTTTTTCTCTGAGGTGAGAAAGTAAAAGGCTTCATTAGCTGTGAAAATCCTGGAACAAACTGTCGAAAGTACGATGCTAGCCCAATGAGCTGTCTCAATGTCGTTACTGACCTAGGAGGTGGCAAGGCATTTAAAGATTCTACTTTGCGAGTGTTTGGACTTATCTCACCTCGTACTTCAAATCCTAAATATTGGATAGAAGTTCTTAGAAAGAAGCATTTTTCAACATTGAATGAAAATCTTGTCTTTGATAAAATATCCAAAACAATCTTTAATCTCTCGAGTGCTGCTTCCTTGGTTGGAGCTACAATAATTTTGCCGTCCATATACACAATGACATACGAATAAGCGATCTCGCCTAATGCCTTTATAATTGCTTTTAGAAAAACTGATGGCGCATTCGTAAGTCCAAATGGCATCGACAGGAACTCATATTGTCTGTCAGGGGTGACGAATGCCGTATACTCGACCGAGTTCGGATGCATAGGAACCTGATAAAAGGTACTTGCATTGTCCAGGCAGATAAAGAACTTTGCACCACGCAACCTGCCTATCTGATCAGATATTAAAGGCAACGGAAACTTGTCAGCTACTGTAAATACGGCCATTCTTCTTCTTCACCAATAGAACAGGGCTCGCAAAAGGGGAGCTACTCGGTCTGATAACTTTGCAATCTAACAATTCTTGAACTTTGTTATAAACCACATCTCTCTCACTGGGACTCAATATATATGGTCTTCTTTGTATTGTTTTTGGCTCATCAATCAATCAAATTTTCCTTTCACCGGAATTTACGCGACTCTGAGGCGTTCCCTGTATAAAAGAATCTGAGTAAGATTTCAACGATGGTGTTATTACGTTTTTGTTTTCACCGCATACATTGCTTTCTATTATTGCGAAAGAGTTTTCTATAAACTTAGAGCATAACTTCTTTGCAAAACTTTCTTTAATCAAAGAGCACTCTGCTCCAGAGTCGAAGATAATTGAAAAGTTCTTACCTCCTAACAGCATACTTGTTTTTGGTTCATCCACCACGCACAGCTCAGCTCTCTTCTCGCTCCGAAATGCAGCTCCACCACTTGCAATATTTTTGGGGCATTGTGAAGCAATATGACCTTGCTTCTGGCAGCGATAGCAAGTTATACTGCCTTTAGAATGTTGCTGGAATGATTGGCTTCCTTATTCCCCATTTTACCGCAAAGATGGCACTTCAATGTCGCAAACTTAGCTCGCTTTGCTCCAGATTCCTCATTCCCAGAATGATGTGTAGGCCTGTCAAAAGCGAAAACCTGCAACTCAGCTGTAGATCGCGTCTGTTCTTGATCTCGGCAGTGTACGCAATTCTTTGTAATCGGCGATCAAAGTTGGCCAGATGTCCCAAAACCACAGACACAGCAATCCTCTCGGTATCCAAGCCCTTTTACTTGCAAACGAGTGACGTCACCAAGCGACTAGCATGTTGTTGCCGGGGCGACTGTTCAGTAACTGTAAAAAAATGGCGGCTGGCGTCTCTGCATTTGCGTTGCGTTATTGAAATTACTGTTTAAATTCCGGCCACGTCACACAGGCATAGAACACTTCTTAAAGCCATTGGGACGCACTTGTTTCCAGCGATTTAGTTAGTGCCAATATTAAAGCACTGCGTTCTAGTGGTTTTTCAACCAAAATAATGTCAACTGTAGAACACCATTGAGTAGCGTCGGCGCCTGGAATGTCGGCGTTAAATTTTGGCAATGTGACGACGCCATATTGTGCCGGTTCTTGTACAGACGCTTGCAGTGTTTTCGCCAATTCCAGGAAACTTTGGTTTTGGTGCTCCATCAAGATGCGCAGTTGGTCTTCCATGGTTTGTAGACGAAAGCACTATCCCACTTCTGATGACGGAGCGTAGTTATTTCTTTAGTTATTGATTGTGTAGCGAGTCCTTGTTGTTTCTCCTTTTTTAATTACTGCCGCTCCGTGTGTGCTTTTCTTATTCTTCTTCTCGATATAACACGCACGGGCACTCTACCCGCAGGGCCACACTCGATCTTAGTGTTACCAAGTTCTCACATTCTACTACAAGCCGTACTATCGATAATTCTCGTAAGCAGTTGAGTACCCATAGGGCGCCCATTTCAAAATAACATTCCCTTCTCCGACATATCGTGCGCCGACAAATTGTAGATTAAGCAAAAGCGTAACACAGAAAAAAGTACACAAAGTAAAGATAGTCCATCTAAATATATATATATTTATTTATATCTGTATGGTGGTTGTATGCTTCCCTGCGACTCGCTTTACTTGAATCGCGCCCTGGTTTTGAAAGTTGTTATTGTTATTTTGTTTTCTTCTGTAATTTGTAAGAACTGCATACATAGGTCAACTGTATTTTTTCTTTACTAATCTTAATAACACCAAACACCAACCGCACCACGATGAAGTTAAGGGTATGTTGCACTCCTAGGATCTCGACTTTGTGGTCGATTACTTCCCCGGTGTTGATCACATTGGCTGCATTGTCAGAGGCCTTGGACTCCTTGCCGCCCATCTTGAGACTTCTTGTATATTGCTTTGAAATGCCGTTCTTCCTTTACAAGGTGCCCTCTAGACATCCTGCTTTTTGGTTTCAGTTTTTTACAGGATTGTAGCGAAGATGTATGTATGTCCTCTTTGGGTTCTCTGGACTTTTTGACTATGAAATTGCAAATTTTTACTTTGTCTTTTCCCAGTGAATGACTCCTTTAGGATGTCGATAGCATCGCTTACCTAAAAGGTCTCCTCCTGAGACTGTCCCCTCCTAAGACTGCCCTCTCTCTAGACTGCCCTCTCCCGAGACTGACTTTACTTCAAATAAATCGCTATTTCTCTTATTTTGGGAGTCAATGCCTTTTTTTTTTTTTGCGCGAGTTACCGACCCATCGGTACTATACACCACCCCGCCCCCTAAACCACCTCGCCTACACAAATAGAAGACATCGAACCGGGAAGCTTTGCGATACAAAGTTGCAACATAAACATCAACGGCGAGTCAGCCTCCGTCATCCGCCCAGAAAGCTGACACCACATTCTTTTCGCTCAGACAGGGCAACGCATACGATTCCATATACATACTTATAAACATACTTATACTTTCTGCTGTGTCAGATACTCTATTTCTAAGAACTTTAACATTGTAACACATACATACATATTCACTATTAGCTTATTTAAGACTAAGAAAAAATGCGACAGGCAGTCGATGTTGAGCACCAAGCACTTGTGGACATATCTATATTAAATCTCGCAAATAAATCACTGATTGAACTCCTCTCGCAACAAATTACTGATTGAATCCCTCGGAGATAGCCGTGACTTCGTTCTGGACATCACAACCTCTCTTCCGCATTACAATACCTCACGAAGCTCCCCGGAGGTAACTCGCGCGAGTCCCACGGCCACACCTCCCGCCCAACCGAGCGAGGGACGCTGCCGTGTATCGTACGGCTCGAATCGCGGGAAAATAGACGCGATATAGAAGACAGTAAATCTGTAAATATTTAATATTAAATACGAGGAAATATATGTATAAGTAATTAATGTTGTGGTGGCAGGGGGGATCCCTCGCTGCAGTCACAGATTTTATGTTGAGAGGAACTTTCCTCTTTTAACTGCCAGCCTTGTGGTCTGGCAGAGTAATTAATACAAATATATTTTACGACGTTCAGTCGGAGTAATAAGGTTGACGAGCAGCCGCTCTTTATTAATGTCAAAAATAAACTGAACTTAAAACTGAATCTTACAGCCAACAAAAGACTCGCAGCGGCCACGCAAATATGCTGTGTTTGCCGGCTGCGCACGGGTTTCCGGCCCGATGCTAGGTCAGCACTTTAACGTTATGATATTATGTTTCGTGCACTGAGCCAACTGGTCTAGCTCGTTGGCTCGTGTTAACTACTCCCTCTTCAAGATTGCGGCCGTCCTCGGTTGGTCCTAATTCGGCGATCATCTCGTTTAACTGGATTGCAGATCTCCGCGCTCCGATGTACCGTAGACAGGTGATGCCGATACAAACCAATGCACAACAAATCGCTGCTGCGACAAATATTATGCGATGAGAATGATCAGAATCAATTTCTCTCCCGAACTCTTTGATGAACTCCAAGTTACGATCATTTAGCTGGTGAAGGAAGGGGAGGCTCAGAATATCTCTGTTGGCGGTAATATTCAATGATGGGGAATTCGCTACCCCTGGAGCTCTTGTTTGGGCCTTGTCATGATTTACAAAGGTGGTGTCGTTTATCACGACGCGATCGTTGAAGGTGATGAGATGTGTGCCGCGTAGGTAGACTTCTGTTTCGTTGTCTACCGTGACCTTGGCTGGCCGGTCATTGATGATGATGATACCCTCATCCACGCGGATGAGCGGGTGTAGGTCGCTTGGTTGCGACTCGCAATGCGCTAGGACGCCTGCGTGTAGTTCCCTGGCGCATGAGCTTTCCGTTGATAGGGCGCGTCTTGGGCACTCTTAATTTTGTCAGCAATCCGTTTTTGTGTGTCGTCCGTGCATTCTTGTATTGCGTCGACTGGCCTCTTATCGATGACCGAATGGATTGTTTTGTTATATTTGGTCGTGGCTAACAAGATTATCTCCACGGTATCGCTCATGCCCTTGTCAATTTTTAGGCACCTGGCAGGCTCTAGTAGGGTGCTGTGAAAACGTTCCACTTGCCCGTTTGAGACACTGTGAAGGGGCGGCGCATTCGTGATGCTGACGCCAAAATGGTTGTCTAGCATGGCCGTGATCGTGTGCGATTTTAACGATGGCTCGTTATCGCAGTAAATCACTTTGGCCTTTGGGAAGAAATTCATGACCTGTAACAAGGCCGGTTTCAAGTCCTCAATTGTTCTTGACGGTACATGCTGTACGACGGCGAATTTCGAAAACTTGTCGATGCAAGTGAGAAAATATTTTTTGTCTGTTGAGAAAATGTCTATGTGTAGCATTTCTCCTACATGAGAGAGAAACGGAGACTCGCCAATCTCTTGCTTCCTAGGATGCCTATCATATTTAGCTTTAGCGCATGTTTTGCAGTTTTGGACAATTTGATTGGCCAGTTTGGCCATTTTTGGGAAGTAGTATTCTGTGAGAACCTGCTTCACATTTTCTTGGCCCGATTGGTGGGCCCTATTGTATTCTGCCAATATGATTTCCCTATGGTGTGAGTGAGGGAAATCTCACTGTGAATGGTCGCACCACATGATTCTGCGTCCTGTTCTTCAATGGCATTTATTTGCTGCCTAGACAGGGCATCAGCAACCAAATTCTCTTTTCCCGGTTTATAGACTACCTTCGCACCCGTTTCCTCGATGCGACCCTTCCACCTTTTAATTTTCGCGTTAGGGTTAGAGTCTGATACCGAGAATGACAATGGTTGATGGTCGGTGAAGATAGTTATATCTTTCACCGCATATAAATAGTGTCTCAGTTTGGCCAAAGCCCAAACGATGGCTAATAATTCCCTTTCATTTGTGGCGTAGTTCATTTCCCTGTCCTTTAATGTCCTAGAGATCATTATAATAGGACGGTTCTCCTGTGAAAGCACTGCTCCAATACCGTAGGCTAAAGCATCCGTCGTTAGATGGAATGGCTTCTTGTAATCCGGGTATCGGAGCATAACATCTTCGGATGCTAAAATGTTGCGCAGTTTTTTCGAAAGAATTTTTTTGCTCCTCATTGAATTGTACTTGGATGTGTCGCGATCTGTGTCTGCTTACACTTCCGTTTTCGCCCTTTAAGATGTCCGAAATAGGCCTTGCTATGGCTGCAAAGTCCTTAATGAGGCATCTGTAATAGCTCGCGAGACCTAGAAATGATCTAACCTCAAATACTGTTTTTGGTTCAGGGAACTGCTTTATGGCCCTGACCTTTTCTGGGTCGGTGGTAGTGCCATCACTGGTGACTATAAAGCCAAGAAAGTTTACGCTTTTTTTAAAAAAACTTGACTTTTTCACTGAGACTCTCATATTTGCATCGCTTATGGTTTTTAAAACCCAATCCACGTGCTTGACATGAGCATTCTCGTTTTCTGAGAAGATTATTACATCGTCCACGTAGACATAGCAAGTCTTGCCGAGATGCTCTCTGAGAATGTCATCAATGGCTCTCTGGAAGATGCTGGCAGCATTTCTCAAGCCAAAGGGAAGCCTCTTGAATTCGTACTTCCCTCCGCTTACGGAGAAGGAAGTTTTTTCGCGGTCATTTTCCGCTAAGATGATCTGGTGATACCCGGACTTGAGGTCCAGTGTCGTGAAGAATTTGGCCTTGCCCAAGTTGCCCAGTATCGTGGAGATATCTGGCATAGGGTATTTGTCTGAGATAGTTCTTTCGTTTAGCTTACGAAAGTCTATGACTAATCGTCTATTTTGATTGCCGGCCTCGTCGGTTCCTTTTTTATCAACCACCCATATTGGGTTGTTATAAGGAGACACCGACTTTTGAATTATACCATTTTTAAGCAGGTCTTGGATTTCGTTGTTGACGAAATCTGCTGCCCCCATGGGGTATGGATATAATTTAGCGTAAATGGGCTCTTCGCTAGTAGTCCTAATCGTGGCCACTACCGATGTGTTATATGGCAGGGCCTCGTTGGGATCTGCGAAGGCGTTTTTTTGGCTCCTTATCATCCCTAGAAATGCCTTCTTCACCAAAGGTGGTGCATCTGCGCACTCCACGTTAGTGAAGTTGACGTCAGTGCATTTATGGAATGAAATCTTCTCAACTTCCTGACCCCATTTGAGTTGGGCGGAAGCGAGGCAAAGTGATGCACCGGCCTGTGTTAACAGATCGGCCCCCATTATACCGTCGAATATTGTAAAATCTGGTAGAATGAAAAAAGTCGCTTTCAAATTAAAAATCGAGACGAAGCACTTTTTTTGTAACGATGGTGGTGCCGTGAATCGAATGAATTTCGAAAGGAGAGTCCACCGGGCGGACACCCTTTAGCTCTTTGCGAGGCAGGATGAAATTTTTTGACGCGCCGGTGTCTAAAAGGAATTTCATTGGTACCCCTGCTACTCTTCGTCTGATGACGGGTAACAGGGATTTTCCCCTAAAAAAATTTAGGTAGTCAGAATCATACCCGGTAATGGCATCGTCGTCTATTTTCGATTCCGCTTTGGAGGCGGCGGCGGCATACGCTCCTGTCTTTTCTTCCGCATTCTGCGTAATGAAGTTAACTTTTTGTTGTTTCCTCACGGCGCCTGTGCGTTCGGAGGTGGCTAGTCTTCTGTTCCGGTAGGCATTTGCCTGGGTCGGCTGCATCAATTTAGAAACTGAGGGATCGACCTCCATAGGCTCTGGTGGGCCGTCGTCTTTGTAATTTTTGGTACTTTGCGGGTCGGCGTGAACCTGTGTCTTATGCTGCCTATTAAAATACGGGGTTTTGGTATTACTAGGCTGTGGGTCATGGCGGTCGTACTTGTCAAGTTGACGACCCTGCGCTTTTGCAGTAGGTTTGCGACAAAGGTCTTCTTGACTTCTTGCAAAACTAGCCGATTTATAATGGCATCGAAATTCAGTACAGTGCCAAACGAGGATAAGACGTTATTGGCCGCGCCCCTAATTTTGTTCCTAATAATTGTCACCGCCTCGTAATGGCGAGAGGTGCCGTTGTAATCTTTAAATATGCGATACGCAGCAACCGCCGCTTGTCGCCACGGAACATATGATTCCTGTGACCCCGAGAATTCAGACAAATATTTAACGGCGTCTTAAGTCATGTTACATGGTACACCACTAGTTATGTCTATGGGTTCGTAAGCTCTAATTGCGGGGGCCACTGCTGAGGTGGGCGCGACCTGTGTTGCTGCCAACTGGCTGGCCAGCTCCTGAATTTTCTGACGCATTTCATTTTGTGCGAGTTCGTTTTTGGCAGCCTCGTCCGCCAAAGTATTGGCCACCACTGCCTGTATTACAGCTCTGAGTTGTTCTGGGTCTATCGCCATTGCAGGGGAATTCGCGGTTGTACGTCTTAGAGGGGAAGGTTGATTTTCACAATCGGACTCTGAGTCCGTGGAGTATGGTGTACTATTCCTATACTGTGAGAAACTGGGCTGCATGAGCAGTCCAATTCGCTTAGGTATGAAAAAGCTGTCCGTGTGGGCAGCAGTTGACCAAAGCCAAACAAACAACAACTAAAGACAAAGGCTGCAGCGTCGAATGTCGCGCTTGAATCGAATGGAAACACAAAACAACAACAATAAGTGAAAAGCGAACGTATGCGCTGTTATGAAAAACAATTATATGATTTCTGTTTTCATTTACATTGATGCGAGACCATGTTTTAGCGTATCTGCCGGATTAATAATTCTTTTATTATTATATATTTTTTTTTAAATATTCACAGACTTAAAATGCGTTTAACATCGGTTTCCACTCACATAATTTGTTGTTTTTGGTGTGTGTGTTATTTTGTCACTAATTCCCTTCACTTTTCCTGCGCCGCTGTCTTTTGCTTTGCCGCAAAATTTAGTAGCTGTGTGGGCGGTGTTGGTGATGGTGGTGGTTTTTACCACTGGCTGGGCGCCAGTAATTAATGTTGGGGGTGGCAGGGGGGATCCCTCGCTGCAGTCACAGATTTTATGTTGAGAGGAACTTTCCTCTTTTAACTGCCAGCCTTGTGATCTGGCAGAGTAATTAATACAAATATATTTTACGACGTTCAGTCGGAGTAATAAGGTTGACGAGCAGCCGCTCTTTATTAATGTCAAAAATAAACTGAACTTAAAATTGAATCTTACAGCTAACAAAAGACTCGCAGCGACCACGCAAATATGCTGTGTTTGCCGGCTGCGCACGGGTTTCTGGCCCGATGCTGGGTCAGCACTTTAACGTTCTGATATTATGTTTCGTGCACTGAGCCAACTGGTCTAGCTCGTTGGCTCGTGTTAACTTATATAGTAGTAAGATCTAAGAATTCGTTATGTATGTTAGTATTGATCGCTTTAAAAAAGGCAGAAAGTCAGAATTAGAGATAATAGGATACAATCTATTATAGTCAGAACATAATACTCTGTAGGGATCATGCATCTCATGATTAGATCTACAATGATTTAAAATTAGAGGTACGTAATTTCTAGTAAATCTGCTCGGAACAGTGAAGTTTAGCTGACTTCTACGGTTAGCTAAGGAGGGTAAGTTAATTACCATTAATCTACTTGAATAGGGAGGTAATCTAAGGTTTGCATCCCAATTAAGGCGCCGTAAGGCAAAAAGTAAGAAGTTCTTTTGAACCGATTCGATGCGGTCCGAGTAAACTTCATATTGTGGACTCCAAACAGGTGATCCATACTCGAGGATCGGACGGACTAGAGAAATAAATAAGGTTTTGGTCCGTTTTATAAAACCAAGCACACCTCTGGCCTTATTGACAATAGACGAAATATGGTCTGAAAATTTAAGTTTAGGGTCCAGAAGAACACCAAGATCATCAACATGTGTTATTCTGCAAATGAGGAGTGATAACGTTTTCAAAAGGCTTAGGGATAGCAGACAATTTGGAAATTCCTCTGTAATTGCTTGCATCCGATTTGCTATCTTTTTTATGTAGAGGGATCACAAAGGACTCCTTCGATATTTGGGGGAACTGTGTAGATTCCAGAGATAAGATAAACAGTTATAGTAGAGGCTTGCACAAGGCTTCCGCACAGAATCTAAGGACACAGTTAGGAATTCCGTCGGGACGTGGCGAATAGACAGGCTTAACTCGCTGAAGATCATAAAGCAGTGAGCTTTCGTTTAAAGTGGGACAGAATATTAAATTTGACTTTGATATCGCGTAAGAGTAAGGCCGTAGAATATGTGGTTTGAAAAAACTTGGCAAATAGATCGGCTATTGCCTGATCCGATGTTACCGAAGTATTTTCAAAAAATAGCGAGGAAGGGTAACTGGTTGTTTTGCGCTTAGTGTTAACGAAATTATAAAACTGTTTGGGATCCTGTGCGAACTGGAACTTACAACGGTTTAAATAATTCTTATAACACTGAGCGTTAAGCACGGTAAAATTTAACCGAGCACTTACATATTTAGAAAATATAGATTGAGAACCGGTATTTTTAAATTTTATATAAAGTCTGGACTTAACATTTGTTAGATGTGTCAACTCTTTATTAAACCAAGGAGGTTTGTTAGAGGTAGACGGATAGTACATCGGAACACAAGAGTTGAAAAATGATATGGCATCGGCCATTATGCTGCAAGAATATAGATCGGACCAATTAAAGCCAGATATAAAAAGATTTAGCCTCCGAAAGTTTGCCTTACGAAAACAATGAATTCGTTTGGTTGACTTATCTGGCCTCTCTTTTATTACGGTACCTGTGTCGATTGTCACCTCGAAAGTTGGATGGTATGGATCTTCTGGTTGACTAAGAGGTGCTACTCTAGTCAGAAACACACTTTCAGGACTTGTAACAAAACATAGATCCAATAAACGACCAAGAGAATTTCGAATATAATTAACTTGCGACAACAATATGTCAAGCAAGCCGTCAATAAAGTCATGCTGTGCTATAGGCAGTTGGCAACTAGTTGGTCCCTATCGGCCAGTCTGTTTGAAACGGATTGGATAGCGGACAAATGGTAAATATATTCAGGAAATTCAGAAGACGGCGGAATGTACGAGCACGTAATATAAACATAGCTATCAGAAAATGACAGCTTTACGCATAAGAATTCTAAGTTACGGAACTCATCAAAAAGTACCTCCTCTGACGTGGGGGTAGACCTAGCAGCAATTAGGACTCCCCCTCCCCGCCTGGAGGGACGATCATGCCTATATACTGTGTACATACCTGGGAAAACTTCGGAGTTATGTATCTCCGGTTTTAACCAAGTCTCTGTAAACACAATAATATGGGATGCAAAGGAAAGGCTATTAGAATACAAATTAGTTAGCACCGAATCTTTTTTAGCTGCCGATCTAAGCAACATTTGAGGGTTTGCTGCGATCGTCAACTGATCAGCTGTGGAGTCCTGTTGATCACTTGCCGAAGGTTGCGGGGCATTCCCCTTAGGCAGCCTCCCACCAGCGGCTTTCTTGCGCTTTGGAGATTCTTCTAATAATTTGAGGATATTAAATTGTGAATCAAGCGCAAAAAGAAGATCATCAGCTCGACGAAAACTATCTCTAGCCACGCCAAAACTGCTGATCAGTCCTTTCAAGCCACCTTTAGTTTGGCGCATAAAAAGCTGCATTTCATTCGCAACTCCTAGGCGAGTATCACAACAGTATTTTAGATTAGGGCCTTTAGCTAGGTCATCACTTGTTCGGCCGTTAAAACCAGCGCACTTAGTGTGCACCATTCTATCACATAGCCAACAGGTCATTTTCGACTGCTCAGGCTTTATTACCTGACGGCATTTGTTATGGAAGCAGACAACATTGGTTTCCATGTTTAATTGGGTTTTGACCACTGTACCAAAAGACAAAATCAGAAAATGTACCGCAAGAGCGCAGTCTGCACTTTAGGATTTTGTGTGGGAGAGCGAAAGACCGGGTGCACCGTGCAGTTAAGTACAAAAACAACACCAGACAGCACAACGGACAACGCACGAAAGAGAGAGTAAACAAAACGCAAAGACAGAAAGAGAACTGATTGAATTCATTTATTAAAATAATGCACTTATCACAAAAGATTCACTCGCGAGGCGAACGGAACTTTAACTAGTACGGATTACGAAATTGAATTATTAAAGAATTTGTTAAATTCCACCGCTGGATTTAGCAAAACAAAAATAAATTCGGAGCGCAGAAAAAAAAAACACGACCCTTCGCTTTGAAGCTTGAAGAGATCTTACTAATGACCTTTGCAATTATTGGAGTAAAATTTCCATGTGAACGATTGCGGCCGCTGGGCATAGTTCTATGATCTTACAACAAGGGTTTACGTAACAATATTTATCTGCCTGTATCTCAGTAGCTGTTCAACTTTTAGATTTCCTAAATTCTTGGCTTATGCCTTGAATGGCTAGTCATTTTGAAAGCTTTTGAAGTAATCAATATAGATTGTTTTTTCTTATCTTTATAATAAAAGTTGTTGCTATTGCTTTTATCTTGATTATTATTGTCTTTGCCTCTGTTTAAGTAGTAGTCCTTGAAACGGCTATTATTTTCATTGTTGGAAGTACATTTTTCTTGGAAAATGATTTAATTGATATATGTATATGTATGTGATCCACCATAATGTTGCATGAGTAAAGACTAGACTTATTAAAATATTTTGGATCTGGACAGACACATACTTTCAGAACTTGTTACAAAGCAAAGGTCCAGTAATCGACCAAGAGAATTACAAATATCATTAATTTGCGACAACGATATGCAAGTCGTCGATAAAGTCAATATGACTAATGTTAAAACAATGTTAAAACAAATGAATAAAAAACGATCAATTTTATGAATTATCGGTATGATTCGAAAATAAAAGAAAGAATATGATGTGATTATATGTGGTGGGCGTGAACGTCCTGAAACCATTTTCAAAAGTATAGGCAGGAAAGTTTTGGGCAGTATAACAACGCAGCTTCGATTCTGTCATAAAAAAGGACATGTAAGCCAATATCTATTACATATGCTAACACCCATATCGATAAGTTCGACACAAGGCATTCCCATATTTGATAAAAAGTAAAAAAAAAAAAAAAAATATATACTATACATCGACTCTACTATAGAAGCTAGCAAGTTGAGATTAAGCTGCAAGCTTCTATCGGTATACCACCCGAAACTGTCACGTCCACATTTTTGAAACATTTTTTAATCTATTTTCATTTTATTATTGTTTTTCTCAATTTCTTTCGAAATGCCAGAAATATGTTAAAAATTCTCGTTCGCAATTTCATTAGCCGATTAACTGGTATCTGTTAGTCGTGGATCTCGATTACAGCGTTCTTTCTTGGTGAAGTGTGGGCGTGGCACAGCTTTGGGGGATTTGTATGCGTAGGAGTTACTAGAATCTGCATGATTGATTACTAGCATTTAATGTTCTCGGGATATCGGGAATCGGACAGATCCCGATCAGCCAATAGCGCTTTCTCCGACCAGTTAGATAGTTTCTAACAATTCTAAAATACGGTAAATTTATTGACACATGGCAAAGCAGCCCACCTTTTTTGTTTTTTTTTTTCATTTATGGTGCGTTTAAACTAGTAATTTCTTTAAGATGCCATAGATTTATGTTTTGATTTAAAAATGTTCAGGTACTTGTTATTTCAAAAAAATAAGAGAGAACGTTGTAGTCGAATTCCCCGACTATTTGATACCCGTTACTCAGCTAGTGCAAGTGCGACAGCACTGTCAGCACTAACAGTTTTTGGCGGTTGGTGGGCGTTAGTGGGCGTGGCAAAAAGTTTTTCTGAAGATCGATAGAAAGTTACATTACTACCAAAAAAATGAAAATATATTAAAATACTTTTCAAAAGTGTGGGCGTGGCAAACATTTTTTTTGCAAATCGAAAGAAATTTACAAGACTTATACAAAAATGGAAAAATATCAAAACATTTTTCAAAAGCGAAGGCGTTGCAGTTTTTGGGCGGTCTGTGGGCGTTAGAATTGGCGTGGCAACATGAATCGACAAACTTGCGCTGCTTCTATGTCTCTGGAGTTTTTTTAGTTTTTTGTAGTTCCTGAGATCTCGACGTTCATACGGACGGACATGGCCAGATCGACTCGGCTATTGATCCTGATCAAGAATATATATAGTAACATATCAATTCTACACCCACAACTCCCCAACCACACACACTATTGTAAACAATCACACATACACGTTAATGACTAAGTACGAAATGTAATGTAAAGTACACTCACACACACACATTAATGTCTAAGTACAATCACACACACACATTAATGTCTAAGTACGAAATGTAATCATAGATCGAGAGCCCTTCGATTAAGCGTATCTGTTATTTACGCACAGCGTCATATTCCAAAGTCTAGACTCTGTGGCAAGCCACCGTCCCCTAAACATTCGATCACTTGGCGAGCAAACTGAAATAACAAAAACTTCCGCCCACGCAATCGTCTCAGGATTCTCCAATTACTCCTATTTTTCGGGAGCTTCTCTCTTCACGAGAGAATAAACATTTATAACATAATTCTCTTAAACTTCACTCGTAAACTATCCCAATCTGCCTATATAAACGCAAACATGTCTCCGTGCAATAGTTAGCACCGAATCTTTTTTAGCTGCCGATCTAAGCAACATTTGAGGGTTTGTTGCGATCGTCAACTGATCAGCTGTGGAGTCCTGTTGATCACTTGCCGAAGGTTGCGGGGCATTCCCCTTAGGCAGCCTACCACCAGCGGCTTTCTTGCGCTTTGGAGATTCTTCTAATAATTTGAGGATATTAAATTGTGAATCAAGCGCAGAAAGAAGATCATCAGCTCGACGAAAACTATCTCTAGCCACGCCAAAACTGCTGATCAGTCCTTTCAAGCCACCTTTAGTTTGGCGCATAAAAAGCTGCATTTCATTCGCAACTCCTAGGCGAGTATCACAACAGTATTTTAGATTAGGGCCTTTAGCTAGGTCATCACTTGTTCGGCCGTTAAAACCAGCGCACTTAGTGTGCACCATTCTATCACATAGCCAACAGGTCATTTTCGACTGCTCAGGCTTTATTACCTGACGGCATTTGTTATGGAAGCAGACAACATTGGTTTCCATGTTTAATTGGGTTTTGACCACTGTACCAAAAGACAAAATCAGAAAATGTACCGCAAGAGCGCAGTCTGCACTTTAGGATTTTGTGTGGGAGAGCGAGAGAGCGGGTGCACCGTGCAGTTAAGTACAAAAACAACACCAGACAGCACAACGGACAACGCACGAAAGAGAGAGTAAACAAAACGTAAAGACAGAAAGAGAACTGATTGAATTCATTTATTAAAATAATGCACTTATCACAAAAGATTCACTCGCGAGGCGAACGGAACTTTAACTAGTACGGATTACGAAATTGAATTATTAAAGAATTTGTTAAATTCCACCGCTGGATTTAGCAAAACAAAAATTAATTCGGAGCGCAGAAAAAAAAACACGACCCTTCGCTTTGAAGCTTGAAGAGATCTTACTAATGACCTTTGCCAATTATTGGAGTAAAATTTCCAGGCGAACGATTGCGGCCGCTGGGCATAGTTCTATGATCTTACAACAAGGGTTTTGGGCAGTACAACAACGCAGCTTCGCTTCTGTCATAAAAAAGGACATGTTAGCCAATATCTATTACATATGCTAACACCCATATCGAATAAACATTTATAACATAATTCTCTTAAACTTCGCTGTTAAACTATCCCAATCTGCCTATATAAACGCAAACATGTCTCCATGCAATAGTTCAGTACTGAGTACACTATCAATTGCGATAGCTTTGCTAAGCCCACTTAATCTAAAGGTTCTAGTTCTTCCTTTATTAGAATTAATAAAAACGTTTAATAATACATAAAAAACCAACCGTGTTCTTTTTTTATTAAACTCTCGGTCTGAATTCGTAAATATATTTTGTATATGGTCGGAAACGCATCATTCTGCCTGTTACATACTTTGCAACGAATTTAGAAGGGAATACTAAATTTACTCTACGAATAACGGTTATAATTATATAATGGTTATAATGTCGGGTGTCGCCTAAATATTTGAAATCACCTCAGCTTTCGTTAACTATGCAGAGAGCATCTTGGCTCTACACTCTGGAATTAAGTGCAGTGCGCTCTGGAATTAAGTTAACACTAGCATTCGTAACCTTTGCATGCGCGCATCAATGCCTACTTTCGCTAAATCAGAAAAAACAAAATCGTTTGAAATGAATACAAAGAAATCGTATTTTCGTTTCTCAAAAATAGCTTATTAGCTCAACATTTGGTGACCGCGACTTGATAGGTTCATAAACATTAATACAAAACTGTTTAGAGCTCAAAATTTCATTATATCGCTGTTGTTGTTGAGTGCGTTGTCGAACAACAATTCGTCTGCAATATTTATAAAAGATTATAGGCAGTGATCATTTATTATTATTATTATATTATTTATTATCTACCGCTTTTTTTATTGTTGTTGCCATGGCTGCTGAAAACTCTGGAAACGTTACCGCCGCCGCAAAGCGTACGACGGCTGGAACTTTTATAAAGTGGATCGCTTAGCGGACTCCTTGTCAAGCTCTACGCTAACTTTATTTGACGATTTTTTACTGCATGTGAGGATGAAGCCTAACTCCTCGATCGAAATCACTGCTGTCATTGCCTCCAATATCATTGAAAGTGAGCCGTGCCTAAACATTGACATTTATAGCTGGAACATACCCCAAAACCTTAAGCTCGCGAACCCAGATATTAATCGTTCTCAACGCATAGATTTGCTGATTGGCGCCAGTCTCTTCTATGAACTGCTTCAAGGCTTGTCTAGCTTCTGCCAGGACTGCCGCTAACGTAACAGACTCGGTTAGGCTGGGTTGTTTCTGAAGATTCCAATCGCTCGGATGACACGGACTCCATAACTGATTGGCCATCTATTAACCATTCGTTAACCAGGATGGCTTTCGTCGAGTATATGGTCAGTTGGCGAAGTCTTTGTTGGAGTCAGTGACCGAAATCCAATCAGCGTACCGAAGGATCATTCAGCAGCCGAATCGACGAAGCGAGCAGTGAATGAGCTGTCTAAAATCACTCTTGGATTCCGTAACCGAAACCCAGTCATCGTATAGAAGGATCATAACAAAAGAATAGACGAAGCGGGCAGTGAATAAACTGCGTCTGCTGCCCCCGGATGCTGTTGAAAGCCATGCTTCCAACGGGGGAAGTTTGTCGAGTCTCGCACCCTCTTGCATTTCCTAACTTTATTATTTCTTATTATAGCAATATTGGTACAATAAGTCTCTACGGCCCCTCAGCTTTTGTGCGCGAGAGCATCTAAGCTCGTCCCTCTCACACGCTCTCTTATGTACTCTCGCACTTACACCTTTGGCTAAGCATTCTGCTGTGCGCGCTCCATTTAAGGCGCTCATTTCATAACTTCTACATGCACGGAGCGATGCCAAATTGCGCTGAATCAAATAAAATATTATCGTTTAAATGATACAAAGAAAATGTCTTTTCAATTCTTAAAAATAGCTAATAAAAAAGCTTAATAGCTCAACAAAAACCATTTAAAATCATAAAAGTTAGAAACCAAGTAAACAAACTATTTACTTAAATAAACCACAATATTTTTTGATTATTACAGGTTTGTGAATACGATAAATAGGAAATCGAGTAATATAATAGCTCGGTTTAAAGTCAATACAAGCCTGGATACACTAATATTATTTAATGAGGATACGACGAGCTATACAGCAAGTATTAGTATGCAAGAAATTCCAACTCAAGCATTGGTAAATTTAGTATCTACTAATCAATTCTTGGTATTACCACGAATATCATCACAGAACATGATGGAAAGTAAGTAATATTGCAACTTCAATATTAAATGATTGCCGTTCTAATTAAAAACAAGAATGAACTCTATAGTCGAGTTCCCCGACTAGCAGAAGCCCGTTCCTCATTTTCGTTATTATTTTTAATTTCTGGACTATCGGTTAGAAATTGGTGAAAAAATATTAAAATAAAAATTTACAAGACTAACAAAAATGTGAGAAAATATCAAAACATTTATTAAAAATGTGGGCGTGGCAGTTTGGTTCGATTTTTCAAAAGTTTGGGCGAGGTAGTTTTGGGGCGGTTTGTGGGCGTTAGAGTGGGCGTGGCAACATGAATCGACCAACTTTCGCTGCGTCTATGTCTCTGGAGTCTACAGACTTAATCTGAACTTTCTAGTTTTTATAGTTCCTGAGATCTCGACGTTCAAATGGACGGACAGACGGACGGACAGCCGGACATAACCACTTTATATGGTCGGAAAAGATTCCTCCTGCCTTCTTTTCAACGAATATAGTTGTAGTGTACGTAGTTCGAAAGATTTTAACTAATTGGTCTTTTAATAGTGGGTGGTAATTGCTACTAAAGAGGACCTTGTACTTCCTTTGCTAGGGATGCGCACTCTTGCTATGCTCGAGTCTAGCTGGCCGTAGGTCGGGTTTTTTTATACCCGTTACTCGTAGAGTAAAAGGGTATACTAGATTCGTTGAAAAGTATGTAACAGGCAGAAGGAAGCGTTTCCGACCATATAAAGTATATATATTCTTGATCAGGATCAATAGCCGAGTCGATTTGGCCATGTCCGTCTGTCCGTCCGTCTGTCCGTCTGTCCGTCTGTCCGTCTGTCTGTCCGTATGAACGTCGAGATCTCAGGAACTACAAAAGCTAGAAAGTTGAGACTACGCACACAGACTCCAGAGACATAGACGCAGCGCAAGTTTGTCGATGCATGTTGCCACGCCCACTCTAACGCCCACAAACCGCCCAAAACTGCGACGCCCACACTTTTGAAAAATGTTTTAATATTTTTTCATTTTTGTTTTGGTATGGTAAATTTCTATCGATTTGCCAAAAAACTTTTTGCCACGCCCACTCTAACGCCCACAAACCGCCCAAAACTGCCACGCCCATACTTTTGAAAAATGTTTTAATATTTTTTCATTTTTGTATTGGTCTTGAAAATTTCTATCGACTTGCAAAAAATCTTTTTGCCACGCCCACTCTTACGCCCACAAACCGCCCAAAGCTGCCACGCCCACACTTTTGAAAAATGTTTTGATATTTTTTCATTTTTGTATTAGTCTTGTAAATTTCTATCTATTCGCCAAAAAACTTTTTGCCATGCCCACTCTAACGCCCACAAACCGCCAAAAACTGTCCTTCGCACTTACACTAGCTGAGTAACGGGTATCAGATAGTCGGGGAACTCGACTATAGCGTTCTCTCTTGTTTTAGTTTAGGATAGTACGAAACGATACTACAATTAATAAGTGCGTCTTATTCAAAAACAATATTAAACGCTCGATTAATTAATGAAATTGATTTATATTGAAACTACGGATACACGGCGACAAGTGTGGAGATAATCTACAGATTCTGATAATTATTGGGAATTTTGGATGTTAATAATTCCTTTAGTCTTTACCCTCCCTACCATGACAATGCTATTTAAAATATCCACATTGTTCCTTGGCGATAGTATAGAATAACTCTACGACAACCATTAAATCTATTTTTTCACAATTCATTATTTTTCCATTTATCTTCAATTATAATTCCATTTATATAAATTTAGTTTAATTAGCTGTTCTATTAAATTCTCTTTTGCAAACTAACAATCCTAACCTAACGTATAATCATTCTAGTCATTCTCTAACTCTTCATTTTCATTTATATTTAGTAAAGTAATTAAAAAGTTTAAAAGTCAAGTATAAAGTATATAACAAATAAAATAAAGAATACAGTTAAGTAAGTAGATATAAGTAATTGAATATTAAAATAGTAAATATAGTTATATGTATAATCTTCAGACAAATGAAGAACCTAATTTAATTTAGACGACCGAACGGCATTTTATAGAATTTTAATATAGGTATTATGATGTATTTATCGTTGTTGTTTTGTAGTACTCACGACCTTAAATATCCACTCCATGATGCGCTTAAAGTTGGGCCCACGTTTACGTTGGCATTGTCGAGCTGTAGGTCCAATTTTAAGAGATCCTAATTAAAATTCCTTTTCAATGCCAAAAGTTCATTAATAATTGCCATACAAAAGAAAATCCATAATCAAAACAAAACAACAAAACACAACTGCAGCACTGGAGCGATAAGGCCTTAGGAGGTCGCTGGCAGCTATGCTGCACTGCGATAAGACGGAATCACTATCCGCTGGTCATATGAGGTGATCCTTACTGATTAACGTTGAGGATGTCCAAATATAATTAAGTCCGATCCGCCTCGTCTAAACTTCTGCACAACTGAATAATTCAGATGCGCTCTAGCCTTCCAATATACTTGGCCAGTCAGCATTCGGCGTGTGGCAGGTTGCGAAACTTGCGAAAATAATGCTGTTCGAATTAATAATGGTTTGGGCTATAATATTTTGTATTCTTTATGGTAAATGTTTTTATGCAGCAAATAATGTGTTCAACATAGCATATTATTTTTATGCATATTTATCGGTCATTTGTTGCTCTTGGGTCGCACGGTACATACGTTTGCAGGGTGTCGCTCAGGTGTTTATGTATCTCGGCATTCGCTTCGAAAGGTGCTCAAAGTACCTAAATTGCCTCAGCCAACAGGTCGCCAGCAGAATTACGGCGCGTTCCCGCCACGAAACGCTGATGCTGCCGGCAGGCTTCGACGAAATCTCCTTTCTTGCTTAAAATATATGTAGGGGGCCATACATTTTGGGTCGTCACTAATCATTCAGCACTTTATCAGACGAATCTCAGCGGCAGATATGCCTCTTGAGCCATCAAGTTACAATGGTTTATTTGCTAAATCGAACATTCCAAAGGTAGTCAAAACTTTATACCCGATGCGCTATCACGTTCGTTTGAAGATAGCCGTGTATCTGGGCTGTAGAGAAAGACGTCAGAAATTGATTTTGATTTCGATGCATTTTAATCGGCTTAGTATGCTTGGAACGACTAGAGAAAAATGGTATTGGTCTATAAAGCTCGTAATGAAGTATAAAAATATCGAAAAACCGATGAGAAACCATTTCAACGGCTTTATATAACTCCGGAGGTACTGGCTAAGGCTAATGACACTACGTTGTTGTTTTCCTATATAAGAAGGATTTAATAAGCTTTGAGAAATTATATTCTTTAACCGATCGTCCAGTCTTTGGTCAGCATATGCTCAGGAAAAGAATTATAGGTGATATCCGACTAAGCAAACGCAAAAGTTTACGTTTAGCAACGAAGTTGGGACTGCGGCGATAGTATAGCGTGGCCGGCATTAACTTGAAGACAACACCCGAAAGGAACAATTCATTTTTAAAGCGAAGGCTATTTGGCACCCTTTTCAGCTTTTTTGAACTTACATGGTTTCGTCCGTAAAACATGTTGTTTGAGGGTAGTTATAGGTTTCAGTTACAAGAAATTAAAAAAAAATTTGTTTACATTTGCCACGCACATTAAATAATCATAACACACAATTCTTCAGGCCAGTGATTACTTCAATTTTATGTACATATAGAAAAAATATGAATATATCAATCCCTCTGAATAGTTGAATTAACTGTTAACGATTTATGTTTAAAGTCTGTTAGCGTAAAGTAATTTAAAAATATTTTTATGCTGTTACATCGGACGGTTGAAACCTGCATAGAATATTGATTTGGGAAATTGTATTTTAAGTTTAAATTTAAACTTAATAAAAAACTTCTTGTAAAAAAAATTTTCTTAAGGCCCTTTTAAAAAAATTTGATGTGCTAGTTTCTGGCCAGAATACAAAATAGTGCCTGTTATATACATATGTTCATTTGTATATTAAAATAAAGGATTGGCGTAGAGAAGATTAAAAATATTTTGTTGCTGTTGCAAAGAAGATATAATGATTTTCGAGATTCTTTAATCTTGAGTTCTTTTGAGTTTAACGTCCGATAAGATGTTTATCCTGAGCATGCTAACATGCATCCTAACATGCTCACTGTAATGGTAATGAATATATATTGTTTTTACAGACTGGGAGGGCCACGTTAAAGAGAATCAACGCCATATTTCTTCACGAAAGAGAATGGCGATTAGCGATTTCAAACGAATAGATTTAATTTGTTTGTTGCACAGAAATTTGACATCGATGTGCGTATGCATGGGTAACGAAATAATTGCGACATAATTGCAGAGCGCTAAGACAAAAGTGCAGGCGCGTAAGTAAAAGAGAGAAAGAGAGAGCGCGAGAGGTACAAGCTTAGATGCTCACGTAGTCTCTCTGCATAGATTTCGAAAGACTCTCACAGCTGAGGTGACGTATGGACTAATTGTTTTTCCAATTCTGACAATGAATAAAAATCCAAAATAAAGGAACTGCTGCGATACTCAACATACTCTCCCCGTTGCCAGCGTAGCATTCAATAACATCCTTAATCCATTCGTCAATCCTCTTGCTGTCCTCAGTAGAGCAATTCGGGCGACTACATCCCTTCCGTTTACCAGCTCAACGAATCGTCATGGCCATTTCATGGGTGGCAAGTTTTTATCCTTAACCAGGACCATGTCATCCATCTGCTACGCCTAGGCGATGCGATACTAGCTATCAAAGCAGTGATATTTAAGTTTGTCACATCTGTCTCGAAAAACGATGAAGGCGGGTCACCATTCAATGACTTCAAACGAACATCCATCAATTAAGAGAGGTTTCGTTCGAGAATACCTGTCGCACTTGTTTACTGCCTTTAATATTACCAATATTGGGATCGGATTATGCTTAGAAGAGGGCGAGGACCAGTATGAAGGTTCATAAGCGAACTGGGCCATAATATCTGGGGAATCCTAGGATAGTATGATTGGGTTGCGGCCATTGAAATCCAATAAAGATGTCTAATTTGGTTAATGAAAGGTGAAAGAGAGGCAAGTGATCTAGACGGCTATTCCTTTGGTCTGCAAAGCTTTCCTGTCCTTCTATTAATGAGCCCGCTGAAGCAGACGCAGCAACAGAGAAGTCCCAGTTTGAATGTCAGTGACAATAAGCCCACAATCTCGAGAGCCTGTTACAACTGTTGGTGGAGCTATTCGGAAAGTATGGTCAGTGGGGCCCACAGAGGGGGCTTGTTAATGAAAAAGACTATTACACACTCTTGCTTTGATATAACTTTATTTCATCTGTTCCCTTCGAGAGCTCGCCATCGAATCCTTTTCCTAGTTCGATCAGTTTAGCTATCATAGGCCCAAGACATCTATTATTTCTTTCAACTTGGCCGTTTGCATGAGCTGATCCAGATGCAATTTTAATATGCCTAACGTTAGACGGAAAAAAGCTATAACATTTCTCTGTAACAGTGCTCTACAGTAATCTTTTAAAGCGTCCACAACTTTCCGTGTATTTGTGGTTTTTGTTGTATATAAACTTACGAATTTTGTAAACTGTCACTACCACAAAAATATGATTCTACAATCTACCCGAATCGACCAATGTGGGGAAAATGCAACGCATTTTAAAAAAATTTCTTTATGTCCTAAGCATTTGTCTTTGGGAAGTCAATAGCTTTTCGAAATAACATCTATCATCATTTTCAAAATAACATCTATCATCATGTCTCTGCCTATATGGCCAATCTCATTGTGGTATTTATAAAGAATCTCATCTAAAACAATTTATGTTCATTTACATCTGCTAAGAGCAGATGTCTAGGTGTTGATCTTGTTATTTTCTCTGTGTACCTCTTTTTTATCATTTCTATTCCGTTGTCGTCTTCTCTGATGCCCAATTCGTTTATAATAAATCCTAAATATTTTATATTTGTTTGGAGGAATTTGCATGTATCCATTCGGAGTTCTAGCTTGTTTGAGCTAATCTAAACAGCACATCTTTTAAAATTCGCTGGCGATCATGATATCGTCCACGTACACAATTACTTTGTTGTCTCTATAAGATCATTAAAAATTTCGTTTACAAATCTCTAAAGCATTCTAAGAAACTTGAATTGACCCAACGGGGTTACAAAAGAAGTGTACTTAACTGATTCCATGTTAACACAAATTTGGAAGTCTTAAGACTTTTACAGACTTTTTTCTTAACCAATCTATCTAACAGGTCATCAATGAGTGGAATGGGGTAGTTGTCCTTAATTATAATCTTGTTATGTCTCCTGTTTATTTCCTAACTAATACTATTGGTGAAGCATATTCAGATTTACTAGGTTGCATAATTCCATTTCTTAAGTAATCATCTCAGCAGATTTTCCTTTTTGCGAATAAGCAAGCCGCCTAGGGGCACAAATAAACTGTTTCACGTTTCGAAACCTAACTCAACTTTGCATTTAATAGCTGGTTTTAACGCTATTATATAATTGTATTCTATGATTGCCTTGGCCGACGATTTAAATTTTCACTAACTTGTGTACCTCATGTATAATGAGTTTGCTTGTCGTCTACATAGTTGATGTTATACATCTCCCTGAAAGTCAATTCAGTTTCATCTTATCCCTGGTCCACTGTTTCTTGCGAAAATTGCGTTTACTGGCTGGATTGCCTTAAGTTTACTGACTCTTTTACCAATTTGACTAACTGTTTTGCAATCTTTCCTAACTGTTTTACAATCTTTGTCGGCTGAACCCATATTGTCGGTCATTGTTTATTGTTTGTTGGTATTGTTGGCATGTGAAGAAGAAAAAAAAAATTTGAAGTCTAGTGTAAGTTAGTTTAGGGCGAAGGCGGGAGCATAATAAAGCTCTCTCTCGCTCTTTACAAGTTCGCCACGTCTTCGCCAACCTATGTTAAGCTAGGCCTAAGAACATATATGTTAAATAGAAGATGAAGTCGAAAATTTAATTCAACCCGTCAACACGCATTTCTTTTCGTTGTCATCGTTGCGAAATTAAAACCTAATTATTATTGCCACGAAAGTTTGATCAATCTTTTTAATAAACGAATTAAAAACTTCATGGCGCCCCCGGGTGGACAAGATAATTAGTTAAACAAAAGGCAACATTTAATTACAGTGATAGTGACACATATATAATATAGTATATATATATAATATATAAAAGTGCAACATAAAAAATTGTTCTTTTTTTTTTTTTTTTGTGAGTGCAAATAAATAAATTGTTGCCCGCGACGCGCTATTGTGTTAATAATAAATATATCCTAAACATATTCCGTGTCGGTCGCGAAGTACCCTGCTTCCGGAATTGCCGCCATCACCGAGGGAACTTTTAAGGAAAGTGGCCGCTAGAATTTGCATTCGGAAATCAGAGATATTTGTGCAAAAAATTGAAAGCTACAGTTATAGACAAATTTAATGTTTATTGTCTTGTGCTGGAATATTGCACCTCGCTTTCAGTTCTTGGCACATATGTACGTATCAATATAGTAGAGCTAGAGGCAAATTATTCAATTTATTGGTTGATAAAATAAATACACATACATATATTGAACCGCTTTGGACTCAACATTTATTTATTATTTTGTACTGTATTATTGCAATCACTGTCGCCCCCCCTTCCCCCTCTCGTTCGTTAAAACTCGCATTAACAGTTGGGAAGTTAATCCAAGCTTGCGCACTAATACACAGACAGCCCTATATACTAGCAGCTGCAGCGGTGAACTTTTCGCTTTCGCTTCGCTTTTGCACCGCTACCTGCGTTGTTGTTGTTTGGCCCTTTTTCGTTAGATTAGCGCGCGCTTAGATTAGCGGACCGTCAAGTGACGCTCTACCCTGTATTCTAACCCCCCTTTTCGGCGTCATTTCGCTCCCACTATTAATTGATACTGCGTGACTTGAATTTCAAATTAAATAATTTGTTATCGTTGTTTTCAACAGAAAAATAAATTTAATATACATTTCGAACAATAAATTAATAATTTATGAAATTAAAATTAACCTATTTTTTTGGCTTAATAAATTTCTAATTTTGATTCAAAGGTTATTAAATTATATTGTCGGTCTGATTGAGATAATTTGTTTCGGCCATTTATTTATTTAATTCGGAAATAATATTTAATTAATTTAATTAAATTAATTAAATATAAAATTAAAATGAGCCTAAAAAAAAAAAATCGATTCTGGAAGAGCTGAAAAGCAAGCTCCAAAGTCGGGTCAGAACAATTCGCCGATTAAATGAGCGATTAGAAACGGGATCGATTCCGCTATTAGAGGAAGAATTGAAATGTCGACTAGAAAACTTAAATGCTTCAATTAATAAGGCAAAACAATTACAAGAACAGATAGAAGACATAGATTGTAGCGATGAATTTGGCGACGAGTTGGAAGAACTTTGTATAGTGACCAAGGCAAAAATAATGTCCCTGTTGTCTGCCTTGAAGGTAGCAAGCGTCAGCGAAGCTCCGAGACCAGCTGGCAATTTGGCATTGCCAAATTCAGTGGAGATTATTCGGAGTTCAAAAATTTTATCAGCCTTTTCGAAACTTTGGTTCATAAAGACGCCAGCATTCCAGTTATCAAAAAAATTTAACCATTTAATTTCATGTCTCTCTTGTGAAGCTTTAGGAACAGTTAAAGCTTACCAAGTCACCGAGAGCAAATACGAAAAGGCACTAGCCAGTTTAAAAAAGGTTTACGATAACGAATGCCTCATCTTTATGAAAAATATATCAACATTGTTTAGTCTGCCTAAAATATCGCATCAGTCCGCTTCCTCCTTGAGAAACCTTATCGATACTGTTTCGTCGATTTATGGTTCTCTGTTATCGATAGGAGATTATACAAAAATTTCGAATGCAATGTTGATCTATTTGGTATTGAATAGAGTCGACCCAGTGACCAAACGAAAATGGGAGAAACAGCTCGATTATGAGGCTTTGCCGCTTTGGGCCGATTTTGAAAAAATGTTAAATCGCCGATATCAGCATTTATCAGCTGAAGAATCGACAAAGCCGAAGCAAGATAAAATTGTGTCGAGCAAGCCACATAATCGTAGCTCATTCTCGTGTTCCATCTCCAACAGCATGCCTTAGCAAACTTGTAGCTATTGCAATGCAGCAGATCATTTGCTACAGAATTGTAGCCCGCTTGGGCGTCTCTCTATAATGCAAAGGTTCGAGTTTGTTAAGTCTGCCTCCTTATGTATTAATTGTCTGCGAAAAGGCCATACTGTTTCGAAATGCAAAGGCAAAAAGTGTCGAGTTTGTGACCGCTCACACCATATTCTACTTCACAGATATACAGTGCCAGAGAACAGTTTAGCGTTGCCACCCCCGCCAGAGACCATGTCTCCTACTTTTAACCAAGATCAGCCTTCCACGTCACATGTTATGCATGCCACGTCCTTGGACAGGGTGATTTTGGCTACGTCAATCGTAAGCGTCCGTACGAAAAACGGAGAATACGTTTTGGCACGAGCTTTGCTGGACTCTGGGTCTCAAACGATTTTTATAACAGAAGAACTGGCGAACCGCTTACAAATTCGCAGAGAGGAGTCGTGTATCAACTTACTTGGTATTGGCGAGTCCAATTCTCAAGTCAAGAAAAACGTACTCACAGTGGTCAAGTCGCGAATAAATGGTAGTGAGTTCTCGTTCGATTTATGGATCTTAAAATCGATCTCCGGTTACCATACTGATCAGTCGGTGAACGTCAGTGATTGGAAGATCCCGAAGAACATACCATTAGCAGGCCCATATTTCTACAAGTCACAAAAAATTGATATGTTGATAGGAGCAGAATCATTTTTCGAATTGCTAGCTGTTGGTCCAGTTAGACAAGGTCCTGACTATCCAACTCTACAAAAGACCCTTCTTGGTTGGGTTGTTTCGGGCAGATACAAGTCTGCAGTCCCGAAACAAGTTCTGAATAGTTTCAGTTGTAGGAAAGAACCTTTAGTATCGATAGCCGTGTATCTGGGCTGTAGAGAAAGACGTCAGAAATTGATTTTGATTTCGATGCATTTAAATCGGCTTAGTATGCTTGGAACGACTAGAGAAAAATGGTATTGGTCTATAAAGCTCGTAATGAAGTATAAAAATATCGAAAAACCGATGAGAAACCATTTCAACGGCTTTATATAACTCCGGAGGTACTGGCTAAGGCTAATGACACTACGTTGTTGTTTTCCTATATAAGAAGGATTTAATACGCTTTGAGAAATTATATTCTTTAACCGATCGTCCAGTCTTTGGTCAGCATATGCTAACTCAGGAAAAGAATTATAGGTGATATCCGACTAAGCAAACGCAAAAGTTTACGTTTAGCAACGAAGTTGGGACTGCGGCGATAGTATAGCGTGGCCGGCATTAACTTGAAGACAACACCCGAAAGGAACAATTCATTTTTAAAGCGAAGGCTATTTGGCACCCTTTTCAGCTTTTTTGAACTTACATGGTTTCGTCCGTAAAACATGTTGTTTGAGGGTAGTTATAGGTTTCAGTTACAAGAAATTAAAAAAAAATTTCTTTACATTTGCCACGCACATTAAATAATCATAACACACAATTCTTCAGGCCAGTGATTACTTCAATTTTATGTACATATAGAAAAATTATGAATATATCAATCCCTCTGAATAGTTGAATTAAGTGTTAACGATTTATGTTTAAAGTCTGTTAGCGTAAAGTAATTTAAAAATATTTTTATGCTGTTACATCGGACGGTTGAAACCTGCATAGAATATTGATTTGGGAAATTGTATTTTAAGTTTAAATTTAAACTTAATAAAAAACTTCTTGTAAAAAAAATTTTCTTAAGGCCCTTTTAAAAAAATCTGATGTGCTAGTTTCTGGCCAGAATACAAAATAGTGCCTGTTATATACATATGTTCATTTGTATATTAAAATAAAGGATTGGCGTAGAGAAGATTAAAAATATTTTGTTGCTGTTGCAAAGAAGATATAATGATTTTTGAGATTCTTTAATCTTGAGTTCTTTTGAGTTTAACGTCCGATAAGATGTTTATCCTGAGCATGCTAACATGCATCCTAACATGCTCACTGTAATGGTAATGAATATATATTGTTTTTACAGACTGGGAGGGCCACGTTAAAGAGAATCAACGCCATATTTCTTCACGAAAGAGAATGGCGATTAGCGATTTCAAACGAATAGATTTAATTTGTTTGTTGCACAGAAATTTGACATCGATGTGCGTATGCATGGGTAACGAAATAATTGCGACATAATTGCAGAGCGCTAAGACAAAAGTGCAGGCGCGTAAGTAAAAGAGAGAAAGAGAGAGCGCGAGAGGTACAAGCTTAGATGCTCACGTAGTCTCTCTGCATAGATTTCGAAAGACTCTCACAGCTGAGGTGACGTATGGACTAATTGTTTTTCCAATTTTGACAATGAATAAAAATCCAAAATAAAGGAACTGCTGCGATACTCAACATACTCTCCCCGTTGCCAGCGTGGCATTCAATAACATCCTTAATCCATTCGTCAATCCTCTTGCTGTCCTCAGTAGAGCAATTCGGGCGACTACATCCCTTCCGTTTACCAGCTCAACGAATCGTCATGGCCATTTCATGGGTGGCAAGTTTTTATCCTTAACCAGGACCATGTCATCCATCTGCTACGCCTAGGCGATGCGATACTAGCTATCAAAGCAGTGATGTTTAAGTTTGTCACATCTGTCTCGAAAAACGATGAAGGCGGGTCACCATTCAATGACTTCAAACGAACATCCATCAAGACGCTCCTTTGGTAGATTCGTCATTTCGTGCTCAATTAAGAGAGGTTTCGTTCGAGAATACCTGTCGCACTTGTTTACTGCCTTTAATATTACCAATATTGGGATCGGATTATGCTTAGAAGAGGGCGAGGACCAGTATGAAGGTTCATAAGCGAACTGGGCCATAATATCTGGGGAATCCAAGGATAGTATGATTGGGTTGCGGCCATTGAAATCCAATAAAGATGTCTAATTTGGTTAATGAAAGGTGAAAGAGAGGCAAGTGATCTAGACGGCTATTCCTTTGGTCTGCAAAGCTTTCCTGTCCTTCTATTAATGAGCCCGCTGAAGCAGACGCAGCAACAGAGAAGTCCCAGTTTGAATGTCAGTGACAATAAGCCCACAATCTCGAGAGCCTGTTACAACTGTTGGTGGAGCTATTCGGAAAGTATGGTCAGTGGGGCCCACAGAGGGGGCTCGTTAATGAAAAAGACTATTACACACTCTTGCTTTGATATAACTTTATTTCATCTGTTCCCTTCGAGAGCTCGCCATCGAATCCTTTTCCTAGTTCGATCAGTTTAGCTATCATAGGCCCAAGACATCTATTATTTCTTTCAACTTGGCCGTTTGCATGAGCTGATCCAGATGCAATTTTAATATGCCTAACGTTAGACGGAAAAAAAGCTATAACATTTCTCTGTAACAGTGCTCTACAGTAATCTTTTAAAGCGTCCACAACTTTCCGTGTATTTGTGGTTTTTGTTGTATATAAACTTACGAATTTTGTAAACTGTCGACTACCACAAAAATATGATTCTACAATCTACCCGAATCGACCAATGAGGGGAAAATGCAACGCATTTTAAAAAAATTTCTATATGTCCTAAGCATTTGTCTTTGGGAAGTCAATAGCTTTTCAAAATAACATCTATCATCATGTCTCTGCCTATATGGCCAATCTCATTGTGGTATTTATAAAGAATCTCATCTAAAACAATTTATGTTCATTTACATCTGCTAAGACCGTCTAGGTGTTGATCTTGTTATTTTCTCTGTGTACCTCTTTTTTATCATTTCTATTCCGTTGTCGTCTTCTCTGATGCCCAATTCGTTTATAATAAATCCTAAATATTTTATATTTGTTTGGAGGAATTTGCATTTATCCATTCGGAGTTCTAGCTTGTTTTGAGCTAATCTAAACAGCACATCTTTTAAAATTCGCTGGCGATCATGATATCGTCCACGTACACAATTACTTTGTTGTCTCTATAAGATCATTAAAAATTTCGTTTACAAATCTCTAAAGCATTCTAAGAAACTTGAATTGACCCAACGGGGTTACAAAAGAAGTGTACTTAACTGATTCCATGTTAACACAAATTTGGAAGTCTTAAGACTTTTACAGACTTTTTTCTTAACCAATCTGACGACGCTCGAACTATCACGGGGTGCATTGCAACTTAACGCCCAAGAAAACACCTCCATCCGTTGGACTCCTGTCCATTATCCTTGGGAAGATCCGGAACATCGGGTACTCCTTTCAGCAGATCGTTGGGTGTCAGTGGAGCCTCCTGGTCCACCGTCACTGGTAGATGAGTGAGCGGACGAGAGTTCACTATACTCTCCGCCTCAATCAACAGGTTCTCCAGTACGTGCTCCTTGGGCGCGAGCTCCTTCATTGTGTGCGCCAGCACCTTCTTCACGCACTGCACCATCCTTTCCCAGGCGCCTCCCTCAGCTGGGTTCGCCGGGCAATTGAAGATCCATTCGATTCCTTTGGACGACAGCTCGCCCTGGATCTTTGCAGGCTCAAACACTTCGCTGAACTTCCTGGCCTCTCTGTCGGCTCCAACGAAGTTCTTCCCGTTGTCGCTCCTTATCCTGACCACCGGTCCACGGCGGCTCATGAAGTTCCTCATGGCGATTATACAGGAATCTGTAGACAAATCGTGGGCCATCTCCAAGTGGATAGCCCTTGTGGTTAGACACGTAAACAATGCCACCCACCTTTTCTCTGTGTGACGTCCAACAGTCACAAATAGCGGTCCAAAATAGTCCAGGCCGGTATACTTAAATGGCCATCCGTTGGCTTCCAGCCGGTCCTCTGGCAGGGGACCCATCTCTGGCTGCGTAGGCCGCGCCTTCCGCAGCTTGCATACATTGCAGTTGCTCATCACCTTCCGTAGCAGCCTCCTTAAGTTCGTAATCCAGAACTTCTGCCGGATCGCTCCAATAGTTGCCTCCACGTTTTGGTGGCACATCTTCTCGTGGTGATGCTGCACGATCATCTCCGCCAGTGCCTCTTCGTGAGACAGTATGATCGGCCGTCGCGCGCTGTATGGCACACACGCCGCGTCGTCGATCCTTCCGCTGGCTCTCATCACTCCGTCCTTGTCGAAGTACGGTGACAACCCATACAGTCGGCTGCCCTTGGCGGCCTTTCCATGGCTGTCCACGGCAAACGCTTCTCGCTGTGATTGCCTTATCAGTGTGCGCTCTGCCTCAGCGCACTCCATCGACGTCAGTCCGTGGTCCTCTCGAACGCTACGTAGTCCACGACATCGTCGAATAAATCTGAGCACCCATGCGGTGCTCCTCACCAATCGGTTGTAACTTGAAAATCTCTGTAACGATATAAAGTTCGCCATGACTAGGGCAAACTCACATTTCATCTCCTCTTCATCTGGCGTCGGGGGATTCCAGTCCTCGCGCGATCTCGGCCAGCTTTCTTCTGATCCTCGTAAGAATGGTGGACCACTCAGCCACCGCGATCCAATGGACAGGTCCACGCACTCGCGCGGCCTTGTCGCGTCATCTGCCACGTTTTCGGCAGACGGAATCCATCTCCATTGGGACGCCTCCGTGGATTCTAAGATCTCTGCCACCCGGTTTCCGACGAATTGCTTGTATCTCCGGTGGGTGCTGCTTATCCAGTGCAGCACAGTCTTAGAATCCGTCCATAGTACGCAGCTGCTGATCGCCACACCGTGCTCTTGCTTGACGGTGTCCATCAGTCTCGTTCCTAATACTGCTGCTTGAAGTTCCAGTCGCGGGATTGACATAGTCCTCATCGGAGCGCACTTCGTCTTCGAACATATGAAATGCGCCTGCACATCTCCGCTTGCGTATGTGGCCCGCCAATAGGCCGCTGCTGCGAACGCCGACTGGCTTGAATCCACGAAGATATGCAGCTGTAGTGTCCGCACTCGTCCATCGCCGAAATAGTAGCGTGGACATCGGAATTCTTCGATCTTCTTCATCCCTTGCCGCCAGCTCTCAAAGGCTGCGGCCAACGTGTCTGGTAGCGGCTCGTCCCAGCCGACTCCTCTCCGCCAAATCTCTCGCATTAGTACTTTAGCGGTCACCATGTAGCAGCTCAAAAACCCAATCGGGTCGAACGTGGACATGACCAGGCTCAGGAACTCCCTCTTCGTGGGGACGCGTTCTCCTGTCGTCACACTTCTTGGGACTCGATGGTATTTGACGCCGAACTTGAAGTCATCTGTAGCTGGCTGCCAGTACATTCCTAGTACCTTCTCCTCAGCTTCGGTCCATCTAACGCTAGCGATGGATTCAAGTGGGTTCAACGCTCTGACCACACTTGCCGAACTGGAAGTAAATCGACACAAATTAAAACCAGCTTCTGCATGTATATCTCTCACCCGTGACGAGACGGCGATAGCTTCTTCTTCACTGGGGAAACTGTCGACGTAGTCATCCACGTAGTGATACTCGTTGATCGCCAGGACTGCTCGCGGATCCGTGCTGCTATACTGCGAAGCATTCACGGTCTTCACATAATCCGCCGAGCATGGTGAGCAGGCCGCTCCAAACGTCATCACCTGCATCTCGTATATGTCGGGCTCCCGACGATCTTCTCCGTTCCTCCATAGGAACCTCTGGGCACATCTGTCCTTTGGCTGCATCAATACCTGATGAAACATCTCCTTGATGTCGGCACAAACCCCAACTGCTCCTTCCCGGAAATGGAAGAGCACCGCTGGGAGGGGTTTGTAGCGCTGTGGGCCTTTCATCAGCGCTGAGTTCAGGGACACTCCGTTCACCTTGGCAGCCGCGTCGAAGACCAGCCGGATTTTTCCAGGCTTGTTCGGGTTCTCTACTCCGAAGTGCGGCAGGTACCATACCTTGCCTTCCTGGGACCTCTGGACTTCCTGGGGCTCCAGTCGTCGTGCGTAACCCTTCTTGACGTAATCGTCCATAATTCCTTTGTAGGCCCGCGCGAAGTCCACATCGCGCTTCATTTTCCGCTCAATGTTGACAAGTCTGTTGAGTGCCATACTGTAGCTCTCTGGCAGTCTCACCTCGTCGTCTCTCCATAGCAGCCCAGTCTCGTACCGTCGGCCTACTCGCTTAGTCGTCTCCTCCAGGATACTCAGGGCCCGTGCGTTGCCGTCATCTGCGACTGACGGCGCCAGCTCCACTCCGCCAGCTGCGACTGGCTGTGCCGGCTTCACTCCGAAACTCTCGATCTCGAAGTAATCGCTGACCATCTTCTCCAGAAGATTATCCTGTGGCACGGCTAGGAGGCACGATCTCTGAAGCGGTGAACTTGCCTTTCCTTTCACCGGTCCATATACCACCCACCCAAGTGGCGTGGCTGCTGCGTATGGCCCTCCAGATCCATAGCTCCTGGTTCTGAAGGGTATTCCTAGGTGCGCATGATCCAATCCAATTAGGATCCTTGGCGCCGCATTGTTGTACGGCTTTACAGGCAGACGCACACTCGCGCCCGCTGCCTTCACATCCTCTCGACGCAAGCTCTGCATCGGGAGACTCAGGTTTGCTACTCCGTACACATTCTTCAGCGCATGGCGCTTCGGCTTGCCCGCTGCGCTGATCTGCAGGCTAACCATCCTTGTGTGCTCTTTGACGGATTTTCCGCCGAATCATTGCACATTTAGTTGTCGACTCTCGCCTCTCAGGTTCAGGCTGCGGATGAGCTCGTCGTCAATGAGCGTGACGGACGAACCTTCATCCAGCAGTGCGTAGGTGTCGACCTGCGTATTCTCCCCGTACAACGTCACGGGCAAAATCCGGAACAGCAGGTGACCTCCATCCGAATCGACACAACTCAAGTTCCGGTGCGATAATTCCTGCCGGTCGCATGTCGATCGCCTCTCATCCTCCTTACGTCCCGCGTCTATAACTGCAGCTGACGTAGGCAGGCTCTTCTCGTTGGAATCCACTGACTGTGGCATTCGTATCCGTCGGCCGCTGTCTCTGTACAGCTGCCGGTCTTGACTGCTCCGCTGATCCCTCCTGCGGCCTCCATCTGCGACTGGCGGTCGTCTGGGATGTCCAGCTGGGTCATGGAGTAGGTAATGATGCCTCATCCGGCATCCGTAGACGTTGCATCCTCGATCCTTCGTGCAGAACCGGGCCATATGTCCATACTCCAGACACGAAAAACATAACCTCAACCTCTTCGCGGACTCGATTCGCCTCGTTGTAGAAGCTCGGTTGAATTCCTTGCAGTCCTTGATGCTGTGTTGTCCCTCACACAAGGGGCAACATCTGGGGCGGTCTGCATACCGCTCCTCCTCGCGAACACTATTCGCGTGCAATACCCTTCGTCTCGGGTGCTCCTTGATTCCGACGTCCGTGACAGTGCACACCAATTTAGCGAATTCATGAAGCCACTCGCTTAGATGCACCACTGTCGGATATGGCTGTATCGTAGCCGCGTGCTTCGCCCAGTCCAACCTCTTGCTCACAGGCAACTTGGCGATCAGCTCCTCCATTAGGGTTGGATTCCCTAAGTGCTGGCTGCCGGTCGTGGTTGACTGCAGGAACGCTGCCAGGTTGCTCACCCTTGTGGCGAACGGCACGATCCTTGCGATGTTGGCCTCCTGTATTGGCTGCACATCGCGCACGCTCTCCAGTTGGCTACGGATCAAAAGCTCCGGACGTCCATACCGGAATCGTAGCTGCTCCATAACAGCTTGCACATTGCTGGGGTGGATGAGCAGCGACTTCACAGCTGCTCGGGCTTCACCCTTCAGGGCTTTCACTAGCCTCTGGTTATTCTCCAAATCTGTACACTGGTAAGCTGCCGTTGTCTCCGTGAACGCGCACAAGAATATTGGCCATTCCTCTGGCTGACCCTCAAACTCGGGAAGATCAGGCAGTCTGCGTGGCGTCCATCCAGGTATGCTCGTCGCCGCCATTCCATATGATAGGGGCGATGGCGTTGATACCTCCAAATTGTGTGTTGGCTCCCGTGGCGGGTGAACATAACCTCGTTCAGGCTGCGCCGTGGCGGTAACACAAAATGGCGGAGAATAGCTCACTGTTGTTGTTGTACAACTCCGTGTGACAGGTTGCCCGTTTGCCCAATGGCCGCCAAGCGTCGGCGCCAAATTTCCACTCAATTGTGGCGGCAAACTTGCACTCAATTGTGCCGGCAACTGCGCATCCAAAGATGGCGTCACTCCAAGCTCCGGTTGCAGATTGTCACTCATAATCTGCCTGGGCAGGCTCTCACTCGAGCCCTGCCGTGGTGCTGCTCTCAGACATGGCACCGTTTCACTCAAACATGGCGGTGTATTCGCCGTACCGCTCACTCCAACGCCGCGTGCCCCGACTCCAACGGGATCCCTGGCGGCCTCTGCATGCCCTTCATTTGCCCTTGCCTTCACCAGCTCCGACTCTAGATGTGCGATCCTTTCCATGAGGGCCGCCACTTGTACAGTCGTGGAGTCCGTAAGCTGCCCCGTAGCTGCGGGCTGCAGGTTACTTGCCGCTTCACTGGCGGCTACTCCACTTTCCTTCGGAGTCTGTGGCCGCTGCCGATCACCAGCCACACTCGCAGAGCTGGCCGGCTTGCCAGTTGCTGTGGCCGTGGTGGTCGCAGTTGCGGGAGCACCCCCGACATCCAGTCTGGGGCTCCGCCGGGGCGAATGCTTCATTGGCATCTTCTCGCAGAGTGCAAATCCAATGCACCTTGCGAATGCAGAGTGCGAATAAAAGAAAATGACGACGCTCGAACTATCACGGGGTGCATTGCAACTTAACGCCCAAGAAAACACCTCGTGTTCGATAACAAACAGAGTATTTGGGTCTTATGTTTTATTCTGTGGGATATACAATGGTTAACTTAACCTGCAATACAGTCTTTATCTTACATACCGCAGTTTCCCTTCCCACTCAGTGTGATGCTCAAATCGTAGTAATACTATCCGCCAAAATTAAGCATAACTTTACATGATTTAGTGTGCCCGAATTACACATTCACGAGATTCCTGACACAAATATCTCTAAGTTCTGGCGGCTCTAAAATGCAACTTGACTAACTATCGATAGCCCTAAACCGTTCCGCGACACAATCTATCTAACAGGTCATCAATGAGTGGAATGGGGTAGTTGTCCTTAATTATAATCTTGTTATGTCTCCTGTTTATTTCCTAACTAATACTATTGGTGAAGCATATTCAGATTTACTAGGTTGCATAATTCCATTTCTTAAGTAATCATCTCAGCAGATTTTCCTTTTTGCGAATAAGCAAGCCGCCTAGGGGCACAAATAAACTGTTTCACGTTTCGAAACCTAACTCAACTTTGCCTTGGCCGACGATTTAAATTTTCACTAACTTGTGTACCTCATGTATAATGAGTTTGCTTGTCGTCTACATAGTTGATGTTATACATCTCCCTGAAAGTCAATTCAGTTTCATCTTATCCCTGGTCCACTGTTTCTTGCGAAAATTGCGTTTACTGGCTGGATTGCCTTAAGTTTACTGACTCTTTTACCAATTTGACTAACTGTTTTGCAATCTTTCCTAACTGTTTTAAAATCTTTACTAACTGTAACACCAATCGTACTAACTGTTTTAAAATCTTTGTCGGCTGAACCCAAATTGTCGGTCATTGTTTATTGTTTGTTGGTATTGTTGGCATGTGAAAAAGAAAAAAAAAATTTGAAGTCTAGTGTAAGTTAGTTTAGGGCGAAGGCGGGAGCATAATAAAGCTCTCTCTCGCTCTTTATAAATTCGCCACGTCTTCGCCAACCTCTGTTAAGCTAGGCCTAAGAACATATATGTTAAATAGAAGATGAAGTCGAAAATTTAATTCAACCCGCCAACACGCATTTCTTTTCGTTGTCGTCGTTGCGAAATTAAAACCTAATTATTATTGCCACGAAAGTTAGATCAATCTTTTTAATAAACGAATTAAAAACTTCATGGCGCCCCCGGGTGGACAAGATAATTAGTTAAACAAAAGGCAACATTTAATTACAGTGACAGTGACACATATATAATATAGTATATATATATAATATATAAAAGTGCAACATAAAAAATTGTTCTTTTTTTTTTTTTTGTGAGTGCAAATAAATAAATTGTTGCCCGCGACGCGCTATTGTGTTAATAATAAATATATCCTAAACATATTCCGTGTCGGTCGCGAAATACCCTGCTTCCGGAATTGCCGCCACCACCGAGGGAACTTTTAAGGAAAGTGGCCGCTAGAATTTGCATTCGGAAATCAGAGATATTTGTGCAAAAAATTGAAAGCTACAGTTATAGACAAATTTAATGTTTATTGTCTTGTGCTGGAATATTGCACCTCGCTTTCAGTTCTTGGCACATATGTACGTATCAATATAGTAGAGCTAGAGGCAAATTATTCAATTTATTGGTTGATAAAATAAATACACATACATATATTGAACCGCTTTGGACTCAACATTTATTTATTATTTTGTACTGTATTATTGCAATCACTGTCGCCCCCCTTCCCCCTCTCGTTCGTTAAAACTCGCATTAACAGTTGGGAAGTTAATCCAAGCTTGCGCACTAATACACAGACAGCCCTATATACTAGCAGCTGCAGCGGTGAACTTTTCGCTTTCGCTTCGCTTTTGCACCGCTACCTGCGTTGTTGTTGTTTGGCCCTTTTTCGGTAGATTAGCGCGCGCTTAGATTAGCGGACCGTCAAGTGACGCTCTACCCTGTATTCTAACCCCCCTTTTCGGCGTCATTTCGCTCCCACTATTAATTGATACTGCGTGACTTGAATTTCAATTTAAATAATTTGTTATCGTTGTTTTCAACAGAAAAATAAATTTAATATACATTTTGAACAATAAATTAATAATTTATGAAATTAAAAATAACCTATTTTTTTGGCTTAATAAATTTCTAATTTTGATTCGAAGGTTATTAAATTATATTGTCGGTCTGATTGAGATAATTTGTTTCGGCCATTTATTTATTTAATTCGGAAATAATATTTAATTAATTTAATTAAATTAATTTAAATATAAAATTTAAAATGAGCCTAAAAACCAAAAATAAATCGATTCTGGAAGAGCTGAAAAGCAAGCTCCAAAGTCGGGTCAGAACAATTCGCCGATTAAATGAGCGATTAGAAACGGGATCGATTCCGCTATTAGAGGAAGAATTGAAATGTCGACTAGAAAACTTAAATGCTTCAATTAATAAGGCAAAACAATTACAAGAACAGATAGAAGACATAGATTGTAGCGATGAATTTGGCGACGAGTTGGAAGAACTTTGTATAGTGACCAAGGCAAAAATAATGTCCCTGTTGTCTGCCTTGAAGGTAGCAAGCGTCAGCGAAGCTCCGAGACCAGCTGGCAATTTGGCATTGCCAAATTCAGTGGAGATTATTCGGAGTTCAAAAATTTTATCAGCCTTTTCGAAACTTTGGTTCATAAAGACGCCAGCATTCCAGTTATCAAAAAAATTTAACCATTTAATTTCATGTCTCTCTTGTGAAGCTTTAGGAACAGTTAAAGCTTACCAAGTCACCGAGAGCAAATACGAAAAGGCACTAGCCAGTTTAAAAAAGGTTTACGATAACGAATGCCTCATCTTTATGAAAAATATATCAACATTGTTTAGTCTGCCTAAAATATCGCATCAGTCCGCTTCCTCCTTGAGAAACCTTATCGATACTGTTTCGTCGATTTATGGTTCTCTGTTATCGATAGGAGATGATACAAAAATTTCGAATGCAATGTTGATATATTTGGTATTGAATAGAGTCGACCCAGTGACCAAACGAAAATGGGAGAAACAGCTCGATTATGAGGCTTTGCCGCTTTGGGCCGATTTTGAAAAAATGTTAAATCGCCGATATCAGCATTTATCAGCTGAAGAATCGACAAAGCCGAAGCAAGATAAAATTGTGTCGAGCAAGCCACATAATCGTAGCTCATTCTCGTGTTCCATCTCCAACAGCATGCCTCAGCAAACTTGTAGCTATTGCAATGCAGCAGATCATTTGCTACAGAATTGTAGCCCGTTTGGGCGTCTCTCTATAATGCAAAGGTTCGAGTTTGTTAAGTCTGCCTCCTTATGTATTAATTGTCTGCGAAAAGGCCATACTGTTTCGAAATGCAAAGGCAAAAAGTGTCGAGTTTGTCACCGCTCACACCATATTCTGCTTCACAGATATACAGTGCCTGAGAACAGTTTAGCGTTGCCACCCACGCCAGAGACCATGTCTCCTACTTTTAACCAAGATCAGCCTTCCACGTCACATGTTATGCATGCCACGTCCTTGGACAGGGTGATTTTGGCTACGTCAATCGTAAGCGTCCGTACGAAAAACGGAGAATACGTTTTGGCACGAGCTTTGCTGGACTCTGGGTCTCAAACGATTTTTATAACACAAGAACTGGCGAGCCGCTTACAGATTCGCAGAGAGGAGTCGTGTATCAACTTACTTGGTATTGGCGAGTCCAATTCTCAAGTCAAGAAAAACGTACACACAGTGGTCAAGTCGCGAATAAATGGTAGTGAGTTCTCGTTCGATTTATGGATCTTAAAATCGATCTCCGGTTACCATACTGATCAGTCGGTGAACGTCAGTGATTGGAAGATCCCGAAGAACATACCATTAGCAGGCCCATATTTCTACAAGTCACAAAAAATTGATATGTTGATAGGAGCAAAATCATTTTTCGAATTGCTAGCTGTTGGTCCAGTTAGACAAGGTCCTGACTATCCAACTCTACAAAAGACCCTTCTTGGTTGGGTTGTTTCGGGCAGATACAAGTCTGCAGTCCCGAAACAAGTTCTGAATAGTTTCAGTTGTAGGGAAGAACCTTTAGTATCGATTGACAGCACACTACAGAAATTTTGGTCGCTGGAGGAAATGCCAAATCCAAAGAAAATTCGGTCGCCTGAGCACACGTTATGTGAAGACCATTACACTATGGGAAATTTGACCATTTTTTCTGGCCTAAATTAATAACTCCAGAACGGGGAGAGATATTCATTTGGAGTTTTTTGTATGGGGTTACACTAGTCCATATCTTAAATGGTACCAAAAATTGTAGGGTTAAGTCTAAAATCTATAAATTCTCCCAAAATCGGTAAAAGTGGTTTTTAAAATTACAATAATCTGAACAAGAATTAAATAAGCTACAACATGAGGTATATTTCATTGATGCAATCTGCTGCCATCACTTTAAAGCTCTATTCAAAGTTAGGCATTATAAAAAAAAATACTTTTGTAAAGCAACTAAGATTTTTACTAAATTACTGGGACAACACTAGTTTTTTTTTCTATTGATTGTTGCAAACGCTTAATAGAAGGCCCACTGATTAAAATACTTTTTACAGAATGGAAATTAACGCTTTGTTTCCAAAGATATTAGAACTTATGTAACGAAAGAAAAACTTAATGTTGCAGAATGTTGTTTTGTGTACGCGCAACAGCTGTTCTTAACAGCTGATTTCTTTGTTGTGGCGCCATCTATTAAAATTTCTGGTATGCAGCACTAAATATTGGTCAATTATGAATGTGTACACTAAATATTATTGTAATATTCTGACTTTCAGAAAATGGGTTTCGGCCAGAAAAAGGGGTCAAATTTCCCATAGTGCATTATAGGAAGACTACTCAGGTATTGCCATCAGGTCGGTTTGATGTTAGGCTGCCATTTAAATCTGATCCAAATGGATTAGGCAACTCCTTCGAGGTTGCAAAACGGCGGTTTTTGTCGCTTGAGCGAAGGCTGTCTCGAGATCCTAAGATGAAGACCATGTACTTGGAATTCATGGAAGAATATCTCGCCTTAGGTCATATGTCGCCTACAGACAACAAAATCCCTTCCACTCCACATTATGTCATTCCTCACCAATGCGTGTTAAGGCCCCAGAGTACATCAACAAAGTTGCGCGTCGTGTTCGATGCGTCCTGCAAAACATCGTCTCAGGTGGCCTTAAACGACATCCAGATGGTGGGGCCGACAATTCAAGAAGAGTTGTACTCCACTCTACTCCGCTTCCGGCTGCAGAGGTATGCCCTGACTGCCGATGTAAAAAAGATGTATCGCCAAGTAATGGTTAATGAAGCGGATAGGAAGTTTCAACTCATAGTGTGGAGGAGAGACCCCTCTGAATCCTTGAGATTATACAAGCTCAACACCGTCACATATGGTACTGGACCAGCCCCATTTCTGGCTATTCGGTGTTCGGAGGTTGAGTGAACCTGCTAAATTTTCATTCCCTAGAGCTGCCGACGTATTTGGATGATGACATGTTAACTGGTGCTGCATGCGTAGAGGAGCTAAAGACAATTAAGTCTGAAGTGTCTCAGGTTCTTCAAACAGCAGGTTTTGAATTGACAAAGTGGTTTTCAAACTCACCTGAGGTCACTGCATCTGAGATCACAGTTAAGTCGATACCTATCTCGGATTCAGAGTCAACTAAGGCGTTAGGAATATCGTGGTTGCCTAGCGAAGATGCCTTCAAGTTCAAAATTGACACTTTTGTCATGGGTCGCCGAGCGACAAAACGGAACATACTATCGGTGACATCGAAGCTATTTGACCCCCTCGGCTTGTTAAGTCCCATTGTGATTAAAGGAAAGATCCTATTGCATGAACTCTGGCTTAATAAGTTAGATTGGGATGAGTCAATTCCGATGCATTTGGAAACAGCTTGGGATATGCTAAAAAGCAGTCTGTCTCAACTGGATGAGATATCGATTCCTCGGTTCGGGCATACCGACCCATTGTCACCGGTACTCCATGAGAGCTTATGGAGCTTGTCTGTATTCGTAGCAAAACTGCCGAAGGGTTTAAACTATCGTTGTTGACTTCAAAGTCAAAAGTAGCGCCGCTCAAGACCAAAACTCTCCCAAGGCTTGAGTTATGTGCCGCTCACCTTCTCGCAGATCTCTGCCATAGAATCAAACCCTTATTAAAAGTCCCTATCGAACGAATTGTATACTGGTCGGACTCTGAAGTTACTCTTCACTGGATTCGATCTCATCCATCTTCGTTGTCGACATTCGTTTCGAACAGGGTAGCGGAGATTCAAGAATGGTCAGGAGCAGCTACATGTTGGCATGTTCCCGCAAAGCAAAACCCAGCAGATATCGTTTCGAGAGGTTGTGACGTCGACGAGATAGGACAGTCGATCTGATTCACTGGCCCACCATTTCTAAAGGACGGAAAAGAAAACTGGCCCAAAAATGCGCAGTTCGAGCCGGATAAGGAAATCTTGCGTCAGGAAGCTAGGAAGAAGCTAGGTGGTCGGGCTGACCGCTGCTGTGCAAACTTCCGATTTGCTGGATGTCATCGAAGGGTTTTCGTCACACCTCAAACTGCTTAGAGTGTTCGCTTATATGTTCCGCTTTATAAGAAAATGCAAAGACAAGAGTATAGTTTTCGAAGAAACTCTGTCACCGACTGAATATACTGAAGAGTTTTATAAGATTATCGAAATAGTACAAAAGCACGAGTATCAAGTAGAAATTGAAAAGGTTCGTAAAGGCTCCAAGGTCGGCCCAAGTCTTCAGCGATTGAACACATTCATCCATGAGGATACAGGCACTTGGTGCAACTTTTCGTTGTTGCGAGTTGGGGGGCGACTAGCTAACGCTCCTATATCATATGATGCCAAGTTTCCCTTGCTGCTGACGAAACGCTCGCAGTTTGTGCAGAGCTACGTCCGGCATTTCCACCATTCCAATTTCCATGTCGGCCCTCGAGCACTTGTGAGCATCCTACGACAGCGTATTTGGACCGTAACCGCTCAGGAACTTTGCAGTCAGACAGTTCGATCATGTGTGCGCTGCTTCAAATGCAAGCCTCGACTGATGACACAAATTATGGGAAATCTACCCGCAGATAGACTCCGTGCTCTCCGCCCACTTGTGATATGTGGCTTTGATTTTTGTGGCCCTGTCTATACGACATTAAAAATTCGAGGAAGGCCCCCGTATAAGTCCTACGTTGCCTTATTTGTTTGTTTTGCGTGCAAGGCGGTTCACTTAGAGATTGTCTGAGTTCTAAGTACTGAATCTTTTCTATTGGCTTGCGACAATGCGACGAACTTCGTCGGAGCGAGTCGCCACTTCCTGGCTCTTCGCGATCGGATCGAGGAGCAGGCGGACGCAATTCGCGCAATTCACACCCCCTCGGGCTAAGCACATGGGCGGACTATGGGAGGCAGGTGCAAAGCACCTACTCCTACGAGCGGTGGGCAGCGCACTCCTCAACGCCGAAGAGCTGGCAACAGTCCTCGTCGGGATCGAGGCCACGATGAACTCGCGGCCCCTCGGAGCGCTCAGCCAGGACCCAAGCGACGGAGAGGCGCTAACGCCCGGGCACCTGCTGACAGGCGGGCCGCTCATCGCAGCACCAGCACTCCGGACCCCGGACCAGGCGGGTCTCAGTTGCTTGCGGCGATGGCGGCTTGTCTCATCAGTCGGGCAAACGTTCTGGCGGCTATGGTCCCGGGAATATATCCTGGGCCTTCAGGTTCGGGGCAAGTGACACGAGGAGAAGGCCAACGTCGAGGAGGGCCAACTCGTCGTCGGGGCAGAGGACAACCTGCTGCCTCAACAGTGGCTCGTGGGAAGGATCGTCGCGACGCACGCAGGAGAGGACGGCAAGTGATGGACCCATCTTCCGGAGGGCGATCCACAAGCTGGCGCCGCTGCCGATTTGTTCAAGCCGTGGAGGCCGGTGTTGGCTGAACCCATATTGTCGGTTTATTGGTATTGTTGGCATGTGAAAAAGAAAAACAAAATTTGAAGTCTAGTGTAAGTTAGTTTAGGGCGAAGGCGGGAGCATAATAAAGCTCTCTCTCGCTCTTTGCGAATTCTCCCCGTCTTCGCCAACCTCTGTTAAGCTAGGCCTAAGAACATATATGTTAAATATAAGATGAAGTCGAAAATTGAATTCAACCCGCCAACAAGCATTTCTTTTCGTTGTCGTCGTTGCGAAATTAAAACCTAATTATTCTTGCCACCAAAGTTAGATCAATCTTTTTAATAAACTAATTAAAAACTTCAATCTTTACTACTTGTATTAGATGCGAGCTTTTTCCGGTTTATCATCATTATCTTTTCGAAAGTGTTTTTAAATTTTTAAGAACCGCTGGCTACTGCGAGATCCGACCGCGTATTTTATTCGTCTTATTATTAAACTATTACATAAGACTGACTGTAATCTGTCCCAAGCCTTCCTTACTCTGTTTACAAATGCGGTGATGCTGATTAGCGGGTAACCGACATCTTAGACGACATCCCTGAGTTAGTCGGATCCGCTTCACCGTGTTCCCCTAAATGGTGTTGGTAATAGCTCAATAAATTAAGTTGTGGAAAAGCGACACCGCCTGTGTGGAACGCCCCGCATCCCCTGGCAGGTGATCAACAGGACTCCACAGCTAATCAGTTGTCGATCACAGCAAATCCCTAAATGTTACTTAGATTGGCAACTAAAATGGATTCAGAGGCCTATGTAGTACCTTCTTCTAAATCTAATATTAATATTATGTTATTATGCTAAAAAGGAAGAATATCTGTTTTTACAATTTACTAAAGGCTTGGGATATTTGAGCAGAAAGTACAATAATTAAAAATTTTAAAAAACTTTTATATAAGACACGGTTTTCAAGGCTGAATGATAAAGTCCTCAAAGTTTGTATTTATCATTTATTTCTTTGTCTTAATTTTTGTTTAAAAATGTTCGACTTCAGTATTTGGTTTCAAAATTTTGTTGACAACTCCTGCAACGCCAATAAGTCTTGCTTAAAATTTACTGTTGATCTCTAACATATAATTGTTTAGTTCAGTGCTGCCTGAAGGTATCCAAAATTTTTAATTAAAAAAAAAAAAATTTTGATCTCTACCTGCTTGCTCTCGGAATCTATTAGCTCAATTTGTTAGAGTTTTATTTTTACGTGCTTGTCGGTGGTGAACAGTCAAAGATCACATTAGGGTGGCTATCTGTTGTACGTTAGTTTTTAGCCCTTGGGGTCCTTTATCAATTTCCATGTTTCGTCTATGTAAGTTTCAAAAGATGTCAAGTTCGACGGGTCCCCTGTAAGAGCACTAGTCCCAGATTGTAGCACCTCCGTCGACTCTAGGTATGTAGTCCGCGTGACAGTAGTCGTTGTGTCTAAATGTCGCTTGACATGGTCATGGTTGCTATTGCTAAACTAAATGGAAATCTAAACATTAAAACAATTTTATTAGTTAACAAATAATTGTCTTGATTTTTCTAATGCGAAAAGCCTACTTAAGATTGTCATTGGGGAGCATCCTGCCTTTAATAAGATATAGCTTTTTTTCATAATCTCTTATTGGTTTTGATCCAAACGCAATCGCCTATTAAATATGACTTATGGAGTAAATTAATTGTTGGGTCATGCAGCCGCCAAAACTGTGCAGTAGACTAATCTCATACTCTTAATATTGTTAGCCGAAGTAGTCAGTGGTAGCAGTTGCGATGCCCATAGTGCAAACCGCTGTTCTCGCACACATTTATCTGTACGGCGCTCATTCCTTGTTCTCTTTGTTATCTACCTACGTTAAGCTTGGGCGCTGCATTTCGGCTGTCTGTCCCGCCAATTATCTATTCTTCGTTTTTCGGCAAAGACTCAACTCGTGCATTCGATATAGCTCTTTGTCGGCCCTAGCTGCCGTAAACAATTCGCAAAATAAGCAGTATCGGTAAATAAACAAACTTTCCTCGGCTATTTATTATTCGCAACAGCTATTGAAAAAGCTTAATAGCTAAACATTGGTGACCACGACGTGATCGTGTTAATTTGCATGCATTAATTAATGCACTTATCCCGTTTATAAATAAATATTAATACATTAAATCGCAATCGGTTGGGCAAGTGAGTGGTGATTTCGGTGATAGTGGCTGTGTTTAAGCGAGCTAGCATTACATATATACATACATTCATTGCATTTTCGACATTTATTTTGTGCTCATCTTCCCGCTGAACCGAATTGAAAGCGATTTGTTGCTATGCCCGCTGAAAAAGACAAAAACAGGGTGACCTTTTTAAAGCGCAAAGCCAATGCGCTGTTCAGCAGGTTGCAGAGGCTACAAACGTCGCTGTCTAATGAGACGCTAAGCAGATACGACGAACCCACTCTTACGGTGAGGCTGGGTCAGATTGATGAGCTGCAAAGTGCCTTCAATGTTCTGCATACAGAACTGGAGGAATTGGATTTCGACGAAATTGGCAGTGAAATGAGTTTCGATGAATTCATCGTTGAATTCAAGGCTAGTGTGCGCGCGGAAATAGCCAAACGCAATGTGCATTTCGCGCCGCACTCAACGCTTGCGGAAGGTGTTGTGCCCCACCAGTGTAGTGGTCATCAAACGCAGCCGCGGCCGAGGCCGATGCAGTTGCCGCCTGTGCAGCTGCCAACGTTTGGCGGAGGCTACGCAAACTGGGCGGATTTTTACTCCGTGTTCACGAGCATAATCGACAGCCATCCGGACCTCTCCAACATTGAGAAATTTTAACATCTGCGGTCATGTTTGAGGGACTCCGATCATTGGAGATCTCAAACAGCAATTACGAAGCGGCTTTAGAGTTGCTTCAAAAAAGGTTTGATAATCGGTGTCTCGTTTTTCAGGCGCACATCACCGAGATTCTGGGTTTAAAGGTAGTACGGAATGGTTCAGTGGTATCGCTTCGGGAATTGTCGGACAAGTTTAACGCTCACATTCGTGCGTTGCAGGGTTTGGGCACCACTGAGCAAATCGCTGGCTGCATCATAGTGCAAGTGCTGCTGCAAAAGCTGGATGCGGCGAGCCAAGCTAAGTGGGAGGAGCGCTTGGAGGATCCGGTCTTTGTCAACCTTATTCCGTCGTGGGAATCGATGGCTGCATTCCTGGAGCAGCGATGTAGGACTTTGGAGGCCGTGGATTGCGCCATGGCAACCTATGCGCCAGGCGTTCAGGTGGGCAGAAATCGTTCGACGCTAGTTGCTACCACACAAAATTCTCTTGGTTGCGTGCTTTGCCATAGTGCAGAGCATGCCATATATTATTGCCCGCAATTTAGAGACTTAGTGCCAGTAGATCGTCTGCGCGAGGCAAAGAGGCTAGCACTTTGCCTAAATTGCCTAAAGGCAGGTCATTAGCTACGGCAATGCAGCTCGAGCCGCTGCCGCACCTGTGGAATCTGGCATCATACGCTGCTTCATCTAGATGGTCTGCCTTCCTCGCAGCCACATGTTCCGGTGTCTTCAAGCTCCCACACTGAGCCTTTTGCCCCGCTTTCGACTTCTTCTACTCTAATTGCCCAGGATCTCGGTAGTGACCTTGTGCTGCTAGCCACTGCAACCGTTCTACTGCAGAATCGGTCGGGACTGTTCGTTCCCTGCAGGGCCTTGTTAGATTCTGGCTCTCAACTGCACTTGGTCACCTCTCGGTTTGCAAATCAACTGCAACTTAAGAGGTCGAGGTCGTCCGGCTCCGTCACTGGAATCGGGGATTCCAATTTCGCTACTGATGGATTCTCGGTAGGAATTGCGATGCGGTCTGCCACTTCGGATTTCTCAACGAGCATAACAGCAGTTATCGCTCCTAATATCACGGATCGTCAGCCAAGTTTTAATGTGGACATTGGGAACAGGAAGATTCCAGAAAACCTGCAGCTCGCCGACCCGGAATTTCATAAAGCTCAGTGTGTTGACCTGTTAATAGGAGCTAGCCTGTTTTATGAGCTGCTGTGCGTAGGTCAGATAAAGTTGTTGCCAGGACTGCCACTGCTTCAAAAAACTCGTCTGGGCTGGGTTGTGTCTGGAGGCTGCGCGCGCCCTTGCGGTAGCGCCTTAATAGCTTTACGCGTTCCTTCTTCAGCCAGCAAGGAAAACGGCATTGACGTTGAACTTGATTCACTTCTGCAGCGCTTTTGGGAGGTAGAAAATTGTCCCGGCCCAATAGTTCAAGCCACTAAGGAGGAGCTAGATTGCGAGGCCCACTTTGTAAAAAATTACACCCGATTGCCAGCTGGCGATTACTCGGTAGGGTTGCCGCTAAAACTCCATTTGGACTCTTTAGGAGATTCCTATCCTCAGGCTTTGCGGAGATTCTTGTCGCTGGAAAGGAAGCTTACAAAGCACCCTGGAATCCGTCATCCTGGGCTCACCGTCGCACACATTCAAGAGGGTACTCAGATGATGCTGCGGTTGGTGCAGCGCGCGCAGTTATGGGAGGACATGCAGTCCCTAAAAACGCCGGGAAGAGTTTCCTCGCCTAGTCCCATATCCTCGCTATCGCCGTTCCTGGATCAATGTGGACTTCTTAGAGTAGGCGGTCGCCTCCGGAATTCGTCATTGGACTTTGATGGCCGCCACCCGAAAATCCTTCCAAGGTCCCATCCGGAAACTCCGGCAATTATTTCGCATTACCATGAAAGCAATCTTCATGCCGGACCTCGAGCTCTTCTGGGTGCAATTCGATCCGAATATTGGCCTATTGGGAGGAGGAAGACGGTTACCAAGGCCGTAAACAAATGCATCAGATGTTTTCGGATTAAGCCGCGGCTGATAGAGCACATAATGGCGGACCTTCCCAAGGAGCGCGTGGAAGGATCTCACGCTTTTGAGGTTGCTGGTATAGACTTCTGTGGACCCTTCTTTCACAAGTCGGATACTCGCAACAAGCCCGCGGTTAAATTTATATGCTTTGCAACCAAGGCAGTGCACCTGGAGCTGATCAAGGATCTCTCGACAGTTGCGTTTCTGTGCGGACTCAAGAGGTTCATATGCAACCGGCGGAAGCCGAAGCAAATTTGGTCAGACAACGCCACCAACTTTGTCGGCGCCAAAAATGAACTTCTGGAACTTCGAAGGTTATTTCTCAGCAGCGAGCATCAAGGCTCCGATCAGAATTTTGGCCTTTCGGAGACGATTGACTGGCGGTTCATCCCTCCACGGTCGCCCCATTTCGGTGGACTTTGGGAAGCAGCGGTGAAAACGGCCAAACATCATATCTTCCGCGCTGTGGGTACGGCGGTTCTGACCTTCGACGAGCTGAGGACGCTGGTGTGCCACATCTCGGCAGTTATTAACTCCAGACCTTTAGTTCCCATTTCAGAGAGCCCTGCCGATCTGGACGTCCTCACTCCGGCGCATTTTCTCAATGCTCGTCGTTTGACGAGCCAGATATAACGGGCCTAAGCTATAATCGGCTTGACTCTTGGCAGCGCATCTCCTTTCTTCAGCAAATATTTTGGTCGCGATGGAAGGAAGAGTTCTTGACGTTGCTCCAGCAGCGCTCCAAGTCGCGCACCCCAAAGCCTGGCGTAGCCGTGGACAACGTCGTTCTTGTTAAGGATGAGAATGTACCCCCAATGAGATGGCCTTTGGCGAGAGTCATGCAGTTGATTCCTGGCAGAGACGGCGCCGCTCGAGTTGCAGAATTGAGGACCGCGTCTGGAGTAATAAGGCGGGCAGTGAACAAGCTGTGTCTGCTTCCCCTTGAGGACTCTGTTGGAAGCCAAGCTTCCAACGGGGGGAGAATGTTGGGTCATGCAGCCGCCAAAACTGTGCAGTAGACTAATCTCATACTCTTTAATATTGTAAGCCGAAGTAGTCAGTGGTAGCAGTTGCGATGCCCATAGTGCAAACCGCTGTTCTCGCACGCATTTATCTGTACGGCGCTCATTCCTTGTTCTCTTTGTTATCTACCTACGTTAAGCTTGGGCGCTGCATTTCGGCTGTCTGTCCCGCCAATTGTCACTTCTTCGTTTTTCGGCAAAGACTCAACTCGTGCATTCGATATAGCTCTTTGTCGGCCCTAGCTGCCGTAAACGATTCGCAAAATAAACAGTATCGGAAAATAAACAAACTTTTTCGGCTATTTATTATTCGCAACAGCTATTGAAAAAGCTCAATACTTTTATTTTGTGCTGATGCGATTTTTTCCTTAATCCGCACTGCACTGTCTTTGAAGGTTGTGTGAATAACGTCTATGGATCTCTGGTTTGTCAACCAATGGATTGATCGTTGTACCTTATGGTTGCATGTAGAATGTCAGTAGCGTCTACCTTTGCTTCTTACTTATAATAGCATGCTAAAGGATTTTTCATTGTGGGCGCTTAATCTTTAAAAAAAAAAACAACAAAAGAGAATGCTATAGTCGAGATTCCCGGCTATCTGATACCCCTTACTGAGCTATTGGAAGTGCGAAGAAGAATGGGTTACGTTACGGAATAAAACTGAAAAAGAGAGAACGCTGTAACCGAGTTCCCCGACTATCTGATACCCGTTACTCAGCTAGTGGAAGTGCGAGTAAAAAGTTTTTGGACAAATCGATAGAAATTTACAAGACTAATTAAAAAAATAAAAAAATATTAAAACATTTTTCAAAAGTTTGGGCATGGCTGTTTTGTGCGAATTGTGGGCGTTAAACTGGGTGTGGCAAAAAACTTGAAAAAGGTCTATGACTCTGGAGTACGCATGCTCAATCTCTTTTATAGTTTCTGAGAACTCAACGTTCATACGGACAGACAGGCGGAAGGGCGGGCTATCGTTCCGATCAAGAATATATATACTTTATATGATCGGAAGCGCTTCCTTTTGCCTGTTACATACTTTTCAACGAATCTAGTATACCCTTTTACTTCGAGTAACGGGTATAAATTCATGTAGGAGAGATATTTTTATTTATTTGAAAGGTCCATTGATCGAATTATGTATAGAATATGATATTATTCAAATGACCGCCTTCGGTTGGAGGCGCTCACACGAAAGGTCCAATTTTCGATAACTCTGGCGATGACTCGAGCTGTTTTTAATTGAACGGCTAGTTGGCAGAGACCTGCGACTTAAGAAAAACTTAGCGGGGTCGATTCACGTCGCCTCCGCGCGAAATTACCATGTCCGGAAAGTGTTTGAGAAGATACCATCGTAGCGTGTTTTGTGTGGCACGTAGCGCCGTCCTGTTGCTACCACATGTTGAGATCTCGATTTCAGGGAAAAAGAAGCTGGTTATCATCGACTGGTATCGCTAACCATTGGCGGTTTTTTACCGTTATCGTTTTCGAAAAAATACGGACCAGTCACTTTCTGCGAATGTATTGCCACTTGGTAAACCTCGTGTGGATTGGTCTTGTCGCCGTAGGCATTCATCCAAAAATGCGTCTCGTCGCTGAAGATGATTTTTGAAGAAGATTTTCGCCAAAATCGGCGTCAACTTCCAACTGCTGTTATGCTGTTCCCGACGCAAAATTCGCCAAACTGTCGTCTGCGAAAGGCTAAGTTGCGTGACTAGGAATTGACTTCCGCGGGTTTTCGAGGACACTGTCGCGTACAGCGGCGATATTCTCGGCAAATCTCGCGTTACTGATTTGGTTGACTCAAATTAGGGTTCCGTTGGGTTCACAATATCTGTAGCCAAGATTTAGCATCATCTAAATAATGGTGGTAGAAGGGAATGCGTCAACTAGTTCAGTGTGGGTAGCTGCCACTGAATTGCGATGGCTACGTTAGCGTTTACTGCATCTTTGTGACTAGATTTTGTCTCAGAACAAAAATATATTCATTTGTTGGAAAATAGTCTCTTATTCCAGATTAATCCGGTTCCGAAAGCAATTTACCGGTTTGTCAGTGGCTTAAATAATATATGTGAGGTATTCTTCACTGTGGATAGTGGCAGCATCCAAGTCTGCAGAGTCCCCTAACATTTTGACATTTTGGCGAGGCAGAGCGTCTTCTACTAAACTCTCTTTTCCGGATGTATAAATTATGTTTACGTTTTGCTCACCAACGAATAATTTACAAAGCATTGTTTTTTGTCCATTACGAAAAAGTTTAATGACTTGTGGTCTGTATAAATGCTAAGATTCTTAACCCCATACAATTCTCTGAGATTTTTGAGAGCCCATTCCATGGCGAGAAGCTCACGCCTATTTGTGGCATAATTTACCTCGCAATGTGAACTCACTGTTATCGGTCGGCCACCTTAAGACAGTACCGCTTCCAGTCTGTAGCCAGGATGATGCGTCATCTGTAAGGTCAAAAGGCTTTTTGTAATTTTGATAGGACAACATAAGATCTTCGAAGACCATTTTTTTTAAGGCCTATTCGATTATCACCTTTCTTCTCAACTTAAACCTGACATATACCACCAATTTGTTCAAGGAGAATATCATCAATGGTCCGTTGAAAAATACTTGGGGTATTTTCTGTCAATTTAATTTGGTGAAACCCCGACGACCCATAGGGTTACTATATGGGGACTCTGATGGTCGATTATGTCAGAAGGTGATCAACCTCTGCATTGACAAAGTCAGACACGCCCCTTGAGATACGGATTCAGTTTTGAGTAAACTGGTTCGCTATCCGTTGGTAAAGTGCCAACCGTATTTATATTGTACGGTAGGGACTCGTTAACGCAAATGCTTTCACTATTTAGTTGATAATATAATACCATCAAATGTGAATTTGATAGCAGGGGACGTCTGTGTCATTACACCTTTTGACATTTAGTGAACTCAATTTTCTTTATGCCATAGTCATATTTAATGAATTTGTTTTTCAATTCTATTTGGGCATTGATTGTTTTAACAGTTTTATATTCCAGTTGAAATTCCGTCAAACTCCGCCGCCCGCTCCAATTTGTAGCTTGTTGTTCAAAAAGGAGGTAACAGGCAGAAGGAAGCGCTTTCGACCATATAAAGTATATATATTCTTGATCAGGATCAATAGCCGAGTCGATCTGGCCACGTCGATCTAGCCACGTCCGTCTGGCCGTCTGTCTGTCCGTATGATCTTCGAAATCTCGGGAACTATAAAAGAAAGTAGAGATTCAGCATGCAGAATCCCGTCGGTTTTTTTACCCATGTTGCCACGCCGACTCTAGCGCCCACAAACCGCCCAAAGCTGCCACGCCCAAACTTTTGAAAAATGCTTTGATGTTTTTTCCATTTTTTTTATTAGTACTGTAAATTTCTATCGATTTGCCATTAAACTTTTTGCCACGCCCACCCTCAGGTGCGGATAGACCGAAAATGGAGGAGGGCTCCGGAATGTCAAGGTCTCCACCAAAAAAAAAAATTACGGTGCAAGGAGTTGAAACTGTGCAGTCAGTGAAGCCACATTCCGTGATCCATCCATCCCACCCTACCAAAACGACTAATGCCAAGGCCTATCAGCTAGGGTACGTGGGAGGTGTGGAATAAGATGGACCCAAAGAGCCTGCGAAAGAAGCCGGAGGCTGCTTTCCTTAAAAATATCTTGAAAACCGATTCCAGCCAAAGCGACTTTGGAAAACATGTCAAAAAGATCTGGAGGACCCAAGAGGCGGAATTACTGCTCGAGGTAGAAGGCAAAGGTTCTCGTAGAGGAGCGAAGTGGTAGAGGAGACCTCAAATAAATGGCTCAGAGGATGTTCGTGGCGCAAAATTCGGGACGAAACTCAATTCGCGACAGTAAACGAACGATGCTATCACGGTACTAAAACGGGTTTCGGTAACCGAAGGCTGGTCACGGGGCCGCAACGTCAAGGACATACGTGCAATAAGATTCTTCCGGTGCTGAAATACTGCCACCGAGCTTTTAACTGCAAGTCAGTCGATCGCCCGGACTGCTGCCTACGGTGCGGCGAGCATGGACATAAGGCAAAGGGCTTATAGCGCCGCCAAAATGCCTGATCTGCAGAAGCGACGGACGAGAACCATGCTACAAGTGGTTTCGCATGCCCCACCTATAAAGTCAGTACTATAAAGAGAGCTGATTGACATCATCCAGCTCTACGTACTCAGCGAACCTTTTGGCTTAGACAACAAAGAAGCGCAATGCGGACGTAGTGCTTCTGAGTGAACCATACCTTTCTGGTGTGCGAAACTCAGGGGTGCAGGGTAAGGCGGCTATCGAATGTCACACTAGCCTATCTATGGATGAGTGGGAAACCGTACCAATGCTCGGCATCTCTTACGCTAAAATAAAAAGGAGTTCATTTTTACAGCTTCTATGCTCCACCTGAGCAATTCGAGGACATGCTTGAATGCAGACCATGCGCAGACCAGCAGTCATAGGAGGTGACCTCAATGCCTGGGCTACAGAATGGGGCAGTCGGACTTCTAACCCAAGAGCACAAGCAGTGATCGATGCCATTAACTGGTTAACCCTCGTACTGCTAAGCCACGGTCTCAAGCCGACGTTTAATAATGACAGAGGTTCGTTTTTCATCGATGTCAAGTTTGTTAGCAGAGCCTTAGCGGCTAAAGCGAACTAGATGCTGCAAGAGGACATAACCCGGAGCGATCATAAGCTGATCTGTCCGAACGATGAGGCCGATGCCCAGACAGCGGAGAAGTGCAATAGGCCAGTATAGGACATCAGGAAACTGGATGAAGATATGTTGGCATACCAGATCGAGCTTATGGAGACCACCACACGGAAACCATGGTAACAGCGCTCATGGATATGCTTAAAGCAACGTGCGATGCAGTAATGCCGAGGAACCACCTCCACTCCACTTGTTCATTGGTCGAGTGCCTCTTTACACCAGTATCGGACGGAATGCCAAAGGTCAAGGAGGCAAGCGCAGCGATCCAGAGGGCAACCGCACCACGCCCCAAAGCATTGTGACATACAAAGCTAAGGGAGCCGAGTTTAAGAACGTCATATCGGCAGCAAAAGCAAATGAATTCAAAGTCCTGCATACATGCGTAGACAACGACTTCTGAGGTCACGCCTACAAAGCAGTAAGGAAAATACTTAATGCCGCTGTTGCAGGAACTCTGGAGAATCCAACTGCCCATGCTAGCATCGTGTCGGAACTATTCCTAAGACAAGACACGTTATGGCAACCCGCGTTGGAATCACCTGCCTCCGACTTTCCGTGTATCAAAGCATGCGAAGTCGTTGAAGCAGCAAAGAGGATCAAGCCGAACAAAGCTCATCGCATTAACTGTATACCGGGTGCCACCGCAAGACCTGGGGACTTCATGGACACATTCCAACAGTGTCTGACCGAGTCATCCCCAAGCGTTAGAAAACGATAAAGCTAGTCCTACTGCCGTTCCAGATTATGTGCACAAACTAATCACCGATAGTATGGTTTCCGGAAGGCGAAAAGCACGATATGCGCAACTAATGGCAACTAATTCAGAGACCGCGTGTTATGGTTTGTGTGGGAACCTGTACCAAACAGCGACGCTACTGGAACAAGCAGCGACGTCACAGACGCGGGAGCGGGATGAGTGGGCAGCGAGAGAGGGAGAGTCAGTCAATTGTGAACTACCGGATTGATAAGTCGTATTACCGAAGAACGAATAAAACAGATCAATAACAGAAGCTCAGCGTGTATCAATTGTGTATTTTCGGGGTCTTTACATTGGCGACGAGGTAAATTATAACTATTATAAACGTCGTGTGCTTAAGAAATAACAGGCAAATAAATGAAAATAGCAAACAGTGTAAACAGCAAGCGCATACGACTCCTGTAAAAATACTCTTGTTTGTGGTTAAAATCCAACTATATACACATACATATATGGAAAACAGAAATTATATATATATGTGTTCACAAAAGTGTACAGTCGGAGGAAGAATACATTGAAATCTAAAGTCCAATATAAAATAAGTGCATGCAAAAGAAAAAGGAAAAGAAACGAAGGATCAAAATAACGGGGGAATAGAAGCTAATTCAAGAGAGAGTGAGATCTCTCGACAAGCTGCGGTTACGAAAGGCTGAGTCAAGAGAAAGAGATCTCTTGACAAGCTTTAATGACAAAAGGCTGCGTAAAGAGAGTTCACTTTACAAGCTGTATTGATGAAAAAAAAAGAGGCCGCGTAAGAGAGAATTCTCTTTTACAAGCTGTTAGAAAAGAGGCTGTGCAGAAGAGTGTTATTACTGCAAGCTGGAAGGCTGCGTAAAGTTATCTTTACAAGCTGAACTAATAAAAAGCCGGGCAAGAGAGAATTTCTCCTTGCAAGCTGTTGAAAATAAAAAGCTGTGCGCGTGAAGAGAATTCTCTTGGCAAGCGGTGATATATTCAGAAACTATAAATGGCTGAGTAACTTATATTATATATGTACATGTACATATAAGTTATACAAGCCAAAGCTAGAAAAATAATGTTGGTCTTAGAAGGGAAAAATGTAATATATATATATATATATATATATATATATATATAAATCTGATGTCGACGCAATTAGGAAGAGTTCTACTCGAAAGACAAAACCACAAGGGGAATGTTCAAGATGCGGACGTTTTGGTCACGCTAGTTATGACTCATCATGCCCAGCAAGGCAAGCAAAATGCTACAAATGTTCAAAAATTGGTCATTTTTCCCGAAAGTGTAGAACCACCCTGAAGAGACGGAATTCTCAGTGTAATTTTGAAAATGTTAAGAAACGTAAGACGAATGTTCGTTGTGTGGAGGGCGAGAACACAGAGCTCAAATTGGAAAAGGAGAACACAAACTGTTTCAAAATAGCAAGTGATGAGGAAGAAGAGTTTATATACTACCGTGTGGAAGGCCAGAAAATTCCTCTAGTTATTGACTCAGGATCAAGGTTCAATCTCATCAGCAGCTCGGATTGGCAACTGCTACAAAAGAAAGGCGCTATAATATTCAATGACAGATCACATTCTGAAAAACAGTTTCGAGGCTATGCTTCTTAACAATTGCTTGAGGTAATTCGTATTTTTGAGGCACCCATTTCGGCTGAAAGAGATATTGAAGTGATTGCGACATTTTACGTTATCAAAAATGGTCGACAATCATTGTTGGGGCGACCCACAGCTATACAACTCAATGTCCTTCGCCTAGGTTTGAATGTCAACCGCGATGAAGAACCTACACCGTTCCCAAAGTGGAAAGGCGTCAAAGTAAAACTATGCATAGATCCCGAGATTAGGCCGGTGCAACAGCCGGTAAGAAGAATTCCGGTAGCTTTAGAGGAGAAAGTTCATGCTAAGCTGGAGGAAGCCCTTGGACATGACATAATCGAACCAGTTTTAGGTCCAAGTTCTTGGATCTCTCCCATCGTACTGGCATTTAAAGAGAATGGAGACATTCGGTTATGCGTGGATATGCGATTGGCAAATAAGGCAATTCAGCGAGAGAACTACCCTTTACCTATTTTTGAATCATTTATGACAAAGTTAAAAGACGCAAAGTTCTTCTCCCGCCTTGATCTTAAGGATGCCTATCACCAATAAGAATTGGAAGAGTCTAGTAGGGAGATTACAACGTTTATAACGTCAAAGGAGCTCTTCCGATATAAGAGATTGATGTTTGGGGTGAATTCGGCTCCTGAGATTTTTCAGCGCCGGCTGGAAACACTGTTAGCTGCATTCCCGAATGCCATGAATTACATCGATGACGTGATCACTTTTGGTGCCAACGAACTCGAACATGACGAAACAGTAAAAGCAGTTTGCAAAGTCTTTAACGACAATAATGTTTTATTAAACAAACAAAAGTGCATTTGGAAAACAAACAGGCTAAAATTCTTGGAGCACATTTTGTCCGACTCGGGAATCGAAGTTGACCCCGAGAAGATAGAGGTTATTAAGTCTTTTAGAGTCCCCAAGAATAAGGAAGAAACCCGCAGTTTTCTCGGCCTCATTACATATGTGGGAAAATTTTATTCCTGATTTGGCCGATAACAAGGAGCCCCTACGCCTATTATTACGAAAAGACAGCATATTTCAATGGGGCAACACCGAGGAAAAGGCTTTTCAAAAGTTGAAGTGTCATTTAGCACATGTTCCTAATCTTGCTTATTTTAATCCAAAGAACCGCACCCGTTTAATAGCGGACGCAAGTCCTGTAGCTCTTGGATCGGTCCTTCTGCAGTTTGATGGTAAAGGCGATCCGTTGATTATATCATTTGCCAGCAAAGCCCTGTCTGAGGTTGAAAGGCGCTACTCTCAAACGGAGAAAGAGAGTTTAGCACTTGTCTGGGCAGTAGAGAAATTCTACTATTACCTAGCTGGTCTACACTTCGAGCTGGTAACAGATCATAAGCCCTTAGAGGCTATCTTCAAACCGACATCGAAGCCCCCGGCTCGTATTGAGAGATGGTTACTACGCCTTCAATCATACCGTTTTAAAGTAATCTATAAAACCGAAAAAGAAAATATATCTGATATATTGTCTCGACTTTGCCAATCATCATCAAGTCCAACTACCAACAGAATGGAGTACAGCATCCTGCGGGTAGTGGAAAGCGCTATTCCCAAGTCAATGACCATCTCCGAGATCGCTGAATCGTCATTGCGAGACGAAGAAGTTGTCGATGCAATACACAGTCTAGAGAATAACTCTTGGGAACGAGAAAAATCAACAAAATTACATCCATTTCGATTTGAACTGTCGACCATAGGACCTCTCCTGCTAAGAGGAAACCGCATTGTGATCCCAACAAACCTTCGCAAACGGGTACTTGAATTGGCAAATGAAGGACACCCAGGAGAATCAGCTATGAAACGCCGCCTAAGATCCAAGGTATGGTGGCCGCTGATCGACAGAGATGCAGAAGAATTTGTAAAAACATGCAGAGACTGCCTTATGGTATCCCAGTCAATAAGACCAGCCCCGATGAACAGAAATCCATTTCCAACGGGTCCGTGGATATGGGTGGCGTCAGATCTCTTGGGACCCCTGCCTAACAATGAATTCATCTTAGTTTTTATAGACTATTTTTCTCGCTATATGGAGTTTAAGTTTTTGCGGTCCATCTCATCGAGCAGTTTGATTGGAGTCATGAAAGAAATATTTTGTAGATTGGGCTATCCAAAATACTTACGTACCGACAATGGACGGCAATATATTAGCGATGAATTCTCAGAATATTGTAAGACATGCGGCATAGAACAAGTAAGAACCCCACCATACTGGCCTCAGGCTAATGGGGAGGTAGAAAACATGAATAAATCCTTAGTCAAACGACTAAAAATTGCCTACTCAAATTCAAAAAACTATAAGGAGGAGATACAAAAGTTTGTTGTAATGCATAATGTGACTCCCCATGGAACCACAGGGATAGCCCCAAACCAATTAATGTTTAATAGGATAATACGCGACAAATTACCAGGGATAGAAGAATTAAATGAACAGTTCACAGATTCTGCGGAAAGAGATAGAGATATCATCCAAAAAGAAAAAGGGAAGGAAGCAGCAGATAAAAAGAGAGGAGCTAAGAATATCGATATTAAGATTGGCGATAAAGTGTTGGTACGAAACGTAGTTTTTCCAAATAAACTAACGCCGACTTTTGACCCAACTGAGTTCGAGGTATTAGAGAGACATAAAAACATCGTGAAGATAGCAGGTGGCGGCAAAACATTAATGAGGAACGTTGCGCACGTAAAGAAGATACCAGGCGACGTATATGTCCCACCAGCGCCCGAGTCGGGTACTCTCCAAACTATTCCAGCACCGTTTCAGGAGGCCCTAGAAGACCAGCCGTCGGAAGTACCTGCTCAACACTCTCCTCCGAAGGTGAAACCCCTGAAACTCCGTCTCATAAATAAAGGAGGGATGTGGGAACCTGTACCAAACAGCGACGCTACTGGAACAAGCAGCGACGTCACAGACGCGGGAGCGGGATGAGTGGGCAGCGAGAGAGGGAGAGTCAGTCAATTGTGAACCACCGGATTGATAAGTCGTATTACCGAAGAACGAATAAAACAGATCAATAACAGAAGCTCAGCGTGTATCAATTGTGTATTTTCGGGGTCTTTACAGTTTGTAACAAAAGCCGGACCAAGAAGACACCAAGTCTCTGCAGGTGTTGGGGAGATCAAACAAAGACGCTTAATATTCCGTTAGAATCTTTATTATTACTTTTCGTTTTTTTTTCAAGTCCGCTAAGACCATAGAAGAAGAACTTCAAAACTAATCTCTAGGCCATGCTTCATCGATCCATAAAGCCGCCGCTGCCGGCTGGAATGCCGGCTTAATGCTGAGTCGGCGTCTTCAACGGATGATCAAGCGGTTGCGCGTGTCAGTATCGTATTTCGCGTGTTATATTATGGCAGTTTTGGACGGTTAATGGGCGTTAGGGTGGGCGTGGCAAAAAGTTTTTTGGCAAATCGATAAAAATTTATAATACTAATAAAAAATGAAAAAATATCAAAACATTTTTCAACAATGTGGGCGTGGCAGTTTTGGGTGGTTAGTGGGTGTGGCAACATGAGTCAACAAACTTTCACTGCGTCTATTTCTCTGGAAACTGTATGTTTAATCTCAACTCTCTAGCTTCTATAGGTTCCCGAGATCTCTGCCTTTTCTTGCCTGTTACATATGTACATTTCAACGAATCTAGTATACCCTTTTACTTTACGATGAACGGGTACGAAAAAGCCGACGACATATACCAAATCGTAAACTTTGATTTTATTTTAGCATGAGACATAGACGCAGCGCATGTTTGTTTGTTTGCTGCCACGCCCACTCTAACGCCCACAAACCACCAAAAACGGCGGTGTTAGCTTAGGTAGCTAACATGAAATTTACATATTCTAGTCTTATCTCAAACTAGACCAACGCAGTGGCCATCTGTTCCCCAGATGTGGAAAACTGTCTTAAGTGCAGGAATTTTCTACTGCACGATATTCCTTATCGTCAAGGAAATGCTACGTGAACGCTTGCATCTTTATTTAAGGGATGAAACCCACGCAGGAGTTCATTGTTTATCCCAGATATCTATATCCTAACGATAAAGCTTTGTTTATTTTTAAATAAGGAACTTGCTGCAGCGTTTCACTAGCTGTTCTTTCTTATGAAAATCCTTTTATATATATTCATGTTCGTCTGAACACCATGTATATTATTAGCTAAATTTCGTATATCTTTTGAGTTCATTCTAAAACGCGCGTCCTCTAATATGTTCTATTATAAAGTTATATTCTTCTGGATATAATTTAATTCTAAATAGTTTTCATGAAAGATTTTTTTAAGGAGATTGGTACACTAGTGGCTTGTGATCTGTTCCAATTAAAATTTTTGTACCATATACTATATACAGTGGCTCACAGATTATTTCGACCAGCGTCTATGTAAAAATTCAAGGGTCTGTAAAAGCAGAACTAAAAATTTTATCAACAAAATTTAAACGCAACATATTTCTTGTATGTTTCAAGATATTATAAACTAACTTATTTTATTTTTAATTATTTTTATAGTATTTTTTAAAGAATTAATAATGAAAATGCACCTCAAAACAATGCCACAGCTTATTTCAACCAGCTGCTTTAAAGCGTAACAATTTTTCGTTACTTCGCAAAGTAGCGATTTTTTTTTTGGTCCATGCCCTTGCCCTATTATTTTCTATGCAGTCAATATTGATTTTGGACAGTTCTCTGCCAAAGATCGTGCAAAAAAATCGTTTGGCAATATGGGTCCACGTACAACTTTAGAACAGCGGGAGCATTTTAAAAATTTACATTCGCGCAGGAAAATTGCAGCAATGGTTTCTACAGTCCAAAGTTTCTACAGTCATTTATCGTTTTGTCCGAGAAAATAGAACGCACGACAAGGGAATGAATGCTCCCAACAACATTTTTAATCAGACGGACGAGCGCCATATCGTCCGGAAAATACGGGAAAACCCAGATTATCGGCTCCAAAAATTGCCAACGAAATAGAAGCCGAGTAAGGAAAGTCTTGCCACCGGGAAATAACTCGGCGTGTGCTCCGTGAGCATGATTTAAATGGTAAAATTGCACGGAAGAAACCATTTATAAGTGCTCAAAGCATTAAGGCACGTTAAAAGTTTGCTAGAAAGCATTAAAAAATGGATTCAGCTTTTTGGAACACAGTTGTATTCGCTGATGAGTCCAAGTTCGATATTTTTGGCTCAGATGGAGCATCATGTGTGTGGAGAAAGCTAAATACAGAGCTGCAAGCCAACAATTTAAAAGCTAAAGTCAAGCACGGCGTTAGCAGCATACGGGAGAATTTTCGATTTAATCAAGACAATGACCCAAAACATAAGTCGGGCATTGTGCAAACCTGGCTAGTGTGGAGTTGTCCCCATGTAGTGCAACTCCCAGCACAGTCGCCAGACATGAACGTCATAAAGAATTTGTGGGCAATTTTGGATACAAACGTTCGGAAACGCCAAATTTCCAATAAATCTGACCTAAAAGTAGTATTAGTAGAGGAATGGGCTAAAATCACCCCAGAATTCACCCAATAATTAGTGAATTCGATGCCGAAAAGGCATAAAATGGTTGTTGACAACACAGGTCACACAAAATATTAAAAAAAATTTAATAGTTTTAACCATAAGAAAATATATCATTAGTAACAAACTGGTTGAAATAAGCTGTTGCATTGTTTTGGGTTGCATTTTCATTATTAATTCTTTAAAAAATATTACCAAAATAATTAAAACTGAATTAAGTTAATGAATAATATCTTGAAACATACAAGAAATATGTTGCGTTTAAATTTTGTTGATACAATTTTTAGTTCTGCTTTTACAGACCCTTGAAGTTTAGCAATAAATTGCTGTAATAGTTCGATTGTTGACTTTTTGCTGTAAAACTCTTTGGGACGTACGAAATCGGGAATTGCTTTCAGTCATGTTCTAGACTAAGTACTGTAACTTAACTTGCATCTGTGATTATGCAAATCGTTTTTCAAAATTGGCATTTTGAAGAATTGCCAGGCTGGAAAGGTGTTCTTTTAAATACTCAGAAATTGCCAACTGTGTCAATTTGTATCTCAGTCAAATTTAAAGTTTCTCCTATATAATCGAGTAATCCCTTGTGCTCATGCTAAATTTGGGATAATTCTACGATTGTAATTCGGTTCTTGAAAGCACGTCGGCAGTATAGTTTTCGAGTCCTCTAATATGTTCTGGATATGTTATGGATTTAATCTTAGTCTAAATAGTTTCTGTGAAGGATATTTTTTCAGGAGATTAGGTTTACTAGTGGCTTGTTGACTGTTCACATTTAAATATTTTTACCATATATGAGAAAGAAGAAGAAGAATTTTAACTTTTGATGAGACAATTCTTTCCGCTAGTGATCGTACATATACAAATACTTCCTAGCGATGGTACGTATAAAAATACTTAAAAATAAATCGATAACAAAATGGATTAATCCGGAAATGTGGAATAATGGACTTGAACATTCCGCCCCCTTGCAATACAATTGCAATAGTGTAGAGACGGAAGGGGGCGACTGGTCGATCAGCTACTGCAGGAGTCGGAAAGAACCCAGCCGAAGATGGTGTTCTGCGCTAATGGGGCCTAATGGCGTACGGAGTTGAATCTGGGTTTCCGTCTTGAGGATCACGTCGAGCTTGGTGACTTCCGTCATCGGAAAGCGTATAACCGTTAGGTCGAACGACGTTGCCATTGAGGCGTTGATGCGGCTGAGAGGTGAGCATGGGCTAATGTGTTGAAGCTCTTGGTCCCGCTGTCCACTAAGACGGTCGCCGTCGGCAGGACGCTGACTCTTCTCATTTGGATGAGAGATGCGAGGGTGATCCCAGGAGCGGCAGAAGTGGCGGTACTTAGTTGTCTAGCTGTTATCCGTTGCCGTGGGGTCCTCTCAACTCTAGTACCTTTTGGTCGGCGAGGTCCATCGGCGGCATCCAAGTGGAGGAGCGTGTAGTGGTCCCCCTGGCAAACACGACAAGTATCCGTTGACCGGCAGGATCTTCCGGAACGCTGATGGACCGGACAATTTGGACAATAGTGGAGTCGCTTCTCTGCGCTTAAGTTGAGAAAGCGATTGCACTTCCGTGGTGCATGCACTCCTCGGCAGATGCGGCACCGGAAGACTCTCGACTTCAGGATGGGAGTTGTTGTTGTTTCGTGGTTGTGTAGTAATCTTTGTAAATTGCTTGTATGGATTATAGAGAATTTTGAAAATTATTCTATGGAACACTGGAACACGCAACACGACAAACACTTTGTGCAGTTCCTGAAGATATTCATGCTTCCATCGCAAACAGAACTGCTAGCTTTGAGCCTTAAGCCGTTGCCATCGATTTATGATGGACGCAGCATCAAACTGGATTTCGGGCTCAGTTGCTGCGAGGAGGGGCCCACCAATAAGAAAATGGCCTGGAGTAAGGGCCAACAGATCAATCAGATCTTCGGAAAAAGGAGAGAGTGGTCTGGAGTTCAGAAAGGCTTCTATTTTACAAAGGAGGGCTGAAAGCTCCTCAAAGGTGTATTTGTAGGAGGAAGTTGCCTTATAGGAAAGAGTTTTTAACCTCTTGTCCCCTGCTTCAAAGAGACCTCCATATGTGGAGCTCCGGGGGGTTGAACCACGTTATCTTTTGGTGCCCATAATGGGTGACCACCGTAGATCTTGTTGCCTCCAATGAATCAGCCATTGGGGCCTTGACACCACAGCTTACTATTCCGTAAGTCCTGAGATGAAACCGCGGCTTGCCAGATCGGCAGAGTTTTGTTCGGACTTGACATGGTGCCACGCTTCTTTAACTGGGCTCTGGGCAATTGTCGCAATCCGATTTTCCACGACAGTCGTTTAGAAACATAGTCTTTTGTGGCCATGCCAAAACAATCATAGAATCAGTCCAAAATGAAAAATGGGAGCCTTCTGTAAGGGAAGGAAAGAGCGCTTCGCATAGTTCTACAAGCAGCACGGCACCGCACAGTTCGAAACAAGGTAAAGATGTTGTCTTGGTGGTTGCAACTCGCGTCTTTGCAGCAAGAAGATGAGTGGATACCATATCATTGCATTCTATATGCGCTCTGGGAGGTATCACAAAAGCCGTGATACTGAATAAGCGCCTTAGGATGGAAATGTACCCATCTACAGATACGAATGTCGCGAAGAAGATCACGATCTTCATGGAAATCGCGTTATTGTCACAGATCCTTTCTTCTTTGTTGCGAAAAAAAGGCGAGCGTGTTGCGGATGAACAAGGATCTGCCGATACATCTTGGTTGAATACATAGCGGAAAAAACGCCATTTAATAATCTGAATTGTGAGGTCAGATTGGAGGACTGGTCCTGGATGAAGGAAGTCGTTGAGACTTTGTCCATTGGATGATGGACTGGAGGCGTTAAATACAACGCGTATCTTCCTGGTTGCACTACCAGGCTTAAACACTTCGTGATATGGCAAATAAAAGTTGTCTCTATCATTACTAGGAAGAACCTCTTGCATGTGGCCTAGGTCCTTTTTTTTTTGAACCTATTCTCGTTTCAAAAAAATTAAGACAGAGCTATGGATCTTAAATGTCCCAAGCTTCTGCTGTCAGGAGTCTAGAATGGGAGTGTCACAACATACCTTCCCTCATTATTCCTGGTAGTGGTGCGAACAAAGTTGCACTCGCAGTCGGAATCTGGCTTGTTTACCATCTTCGATGGTATATATTTCATTTTCCAAAAAGTTGTTAAAAGGTTTTCGAGTTTTTGGGTTTGGCTGGTCGAGATGCGTCTGGTAAACGCCGAAATCACCTTGCAATTGGCTGGATCTTTCACAGGACCTGAAATGGTCTTACCCGAAAATAGTCTTTGGACAGAGAAGTGACCCATAAATATTGGATCTGAAGCCGCCTAGGAGAATAGCAAGGAGGATGTCTGCGCCAATAAGCACATCGACCTGCGAACTCCAGTAAAAGGAAAAATCAGCCAGTGGTAAATCAGAAATTTGATATACGAAGTTGGAAGGCATCGGATACGATGGAAGATTGCCAGCCCGCTGAGGCAAGACGAAGGCTGAAGCTTCGATCTTGATGTGAGGTTTGGATGAAGAGCAAATATCGAAGTGACATAACTTCTCAGGCCTTGCAGCTACCGCTTTATTTAGGCCTGCTACTTGAGCATGGACATTTTGGAAAATGGGTTTCACAATGTTGAACATGCGTTCTGAAATAAAGGTCGCCTCAGATCCGAAGTCAAACAAAGCACGAGCCTTAAAGCATGTTTCACAATGACAGATATTACTCGCTGCAGGATGGAGACGAAATAGTTCTAAACATTTGAGGAATTAGTAGACTGTATTGGATTATGCGAGTCTTTTGGAATGGCAGGGGGTGCCGAACTGGAAGGAGCCGCAGGAGTTTGCGGATCGACGGCACGGTGAAGCAGGGTGTTATGGTGTCCTTTGCATGTGAAACTATTATGGAGGCTTGTACAATGAACAACTTGATGTTGGCGTGCAAAACAGTTTACACACAGCTTTGTCTCTTTGATGTCTGTGCAGCGATCTTGGACGGATATTTGTAGGAACTGCGGGCATAAACACCTCTCTTGAAGAAAGGAGTTTAAGTCAACCCAAGAAACGATGTCTGTTTTCCGGTGAAGCTATTGCTCCCATAGGGACAAACTAAGTTTGGAAGAGCACAGAAACACCAAAAGACAATCCCAATTCTCAGTTGTTACCTTAGAGATTTTCAGTGCGGTTGAGCAACCCTGGACAGTGCGCTAAAGATGTTTGATCGCTGCACCCAACTCATGCGAGATGTTTGGAAGGTCGAAAAGGACTTTCAGTTGGCTATTGACTAACAAACGTTCGGACCAGTCCGAAATGAAGCCATCATTTGTGAGTGGGGATTTGGAGACGATGTCATGAGTTGGAGTTGAGATGGAACAGTTTCTCATCAGTCAGCCATGGATTGTTTATATAAATGGCTGTGTCTCGGAAGGAGGGCCAGCGCAAATAGTCGCCACTGAAAATCTCAGTGTCGCAAGGGGGCAGTGGACACCCACTGGAAGTTACAGTAGTAGCTGCCTGCTGTGCTCTGGAAGTTGTAGCATCGATTTGCTCACTAAGATGAGCTGCACACCTTTAATAGACAGAATAACAATAGTCGCATTTGGATTGCATGGCTGTCATTGCCTCGTCTGTCACTTTTTCAGTAAGGACGGAGGAACAGGACTCGTATTCCTGCTCAACCTTTTTCGAAAGAGCCCGAAATTGATCAAGACGAATCTTGCTAGTCTGACGCGAAGGGGGAACAGCGCCAGCGCTTCCGCTCGGCGTGTTAAATCACGCCTCAAATTGGCTGACACGATCGCTGACATCAATAAATTTTGAGAGGGCTGCATTGGCTCTGTGTTGGGCCATTTTGGTGGCTGATCTGGTGGTAACTGGAGTATTGACGGACGAGACAACGGACTTATCAGAGAGTAGTGAGAACGTGAATTCTTTGCGCCTTAGATGGACGACTAATGAAGACTAGGTCGCTAAATTAATATGCTCGGTGAAGATGCAGATGATTCGCTATTCGGTCTTCGAAAGTCTTCGCTGAGGGTACGGACAACCTTGGCTTGCTTTTGTCTGTTTTTTTACTAGGCACCCTTAGGAGCGACCAATGATGAGGACGAAAAAAAACAGTACAAAAATAATATATATACATATGTATATGTCTTTATGTATGGATGAGTGTTAATATATGTATGTGTGTATATATATAATGGTCTATACGGTGTGTACGAATATTTAGATATGTGGGTGTATTTATATATGTTGCATGGGTGTGGATATGTATATAAATGTGTGTGTATGTATGGATGTGATATCCCAGCAGCCTACGATCGTTCCTTTTCACATCCATACATACATATGAATACATATGTATGTCATACAGTGTTGGAGTGTATGTATATACTATGTATTTAAAATGATGTTTGCCGGGTTGTACTGATGAATTGGAGCCCTTTTTCAAACTTCAACTTTAATCCCACACCGAATTCCCCATTATCGAATCAACTACAAAGCAGTATTAAAACTATAATGCATACTCTGCATAGAGTACTACCATAGTGCGACTGCAAACAACTACTTGCAGGCCACACTTACTTGTATAAACGTAAAGTGGTCCCTTGAAACTTCATTAATGCCGAATCACTAACGTTTCTGTTATTTGATCACTAGTCTGGATCGAAATGCCCTGTACAAGCAAAAACTCAACTCTTTTGTCTCTAAAGGGTTTTGGAGAACAGGCTGACTGGGAAATCAAAAAAAACGAACAAAAATTACGTGACCAATAATAAAATGTGTTACAGTTTTGGACGGTTGGTGGGCGTTTGAATATGCAATTTTAATCTAAGCGTTCTAGCTATTATAATTCCCAAGATCTCGACTCTCATACGGACGGACATGATCAGATTACTGATCCTGATCAAGAATATAAGTTTAACTTATTGATGTCATAGTTGTATATCTATACTTCCCCAGCAACAGTCATAGAGTGGATAGCGTCAATCCTTGCTTTCCGCGCGGAATAAATACAAGAGTATTCTGTGAAGGGTACCTCACCTTCTGATGCTAGTCTCGGTCAACAATGAGAAAAAACAATAAAACGTACGTATTTAATACGTGTTTAAAACGTACGTATTTAATACGTGTTTAAAACGTACGTATTTAATACGTGTTTAAAACGTACGTATTTAATATATTTATACATACGACTTATGCTTGGTGCGCATCATACAAGACTAAATCTAAAGCCACAGACAAGCGGCAAACTGCACAGAATTTAAAGCTAGAATAATTTGGGCGGAATGCCGACTTGGCATAAGTGATAATGTTGCTCTTGCGGCATATGTAAAGTATCAGATTAATTCATTTAAGACTCTAAACTCGGCTTTTCTTTGCGCCAGAACAAAGTATGCAATTCTCGGCCAAAGTTTACTGAATCTTAGGTATATTAGTTCCAGGGGCACTTTAAATATTTTTTTTTGTATACGCTTCGTTCTGCATGCTCTACACTTCCCGAACAACCGACCGAGATGCGCTGGCTTGTATCGTACGGCTCGATTCGCGAGAATATAGAATATAGTGTGAGGAGTTAAAACTCCGCACAAATGCGAATAGTGATCGCATAAGGAGGGCCTGCCGTTGCCAGTTACGCAACAAGGCAAAGCGTAATAACGGCAGTGCGAAGCCCAGAGAGAGAGAGAGTTTTAGACTCTGGGCTGGAGAAAGAGAGTTTGGAGACTCTAGAGGAAGAGAGTTTGGAGACTCGGGAAATGGAGAGAGAGAGGATGGAGACTCCGGACTTGCTGAAAAGAGAGTTTGGAGAGTCTTAAAGGCAATTAACGGGACAAATCGAACTTTGGACCGGGCCAACGGTAAAATCATGGACTTTGGATCCGGAGACTGGAAACCAAAGAGATAAACCGTTAGAGGAGGCCTATATAAACAGGCCGAGCGCTGGAAGCGGGACCGACAGTCAAGGAAAGCAAGTGTACGAGTCAGCAACGTAGAACGAAGTCAGCAGAGGAGCTACGACCGTGATAGTCACCAAGGAGCAAGATCGCTACGTCAAGACGTTCGGGACGAGAAGGTCTCCGAACTGAGACGCAGGTAGCTGAGGTCCAAACGACGAAGCACGAGTAGCCAGGAGGCAAACGACAGGAGAGGCCAGATCTAAGCGGGCACCAGAGGAAGCGGCAGGGATTGTGGTGTAGACCCGGTGGACTGTGTAGGAGATCGCGTGCTTGAACCAGGCGATAGCCTGGTGTGTCCGTGCAATCCAAGCAGGCGTGGTACCGGCGCCGCCAGTCCGAACCAGACGTGGGGTTGACGCGTTGCTGTTCCACAGGCGTATGCCTTAGGGATCACAGCCGTGAGCTTCCGTGAGTCTGCGTACGACAACAATTCTCAGCCCACGCGACAAGCGCCCATAACGAAGATCCGCGCCACCCAGGACGACGAAAGCAGCAAGACAGGGGAACCAGGCCGCCGAGCAGGACATCCAGGTCCGACCGCGCCGACAGGAGAGAAAGGTAGGGTGGAACGTTCGTCTTTCACTGGGCGTCTTGCTACAGGAACTGCGGCGTATCCGGGCGATAGCGCGGTGCGTCGGAAGGAACTGAACAAGCGTCTGGCGGGACCGGCCGGGACAGAGCAAGGGACAAGAGGTTGTGGCTAGCGAGGCGTATGCCTTTGAGAGCCCGCCAATTGTTCACCCTAGTCTGAGAACGGTGACGCTTCCCTAAGCCCTCGACCTTCCTTCTCGCGCGTCAGCGGCAATACCAGGCGAAGGTCCGACGCTACGACGAGAGAGCAGAGGCGTCCGGACAATTAAACTGCATTGTAAACTGAGCTCAAATAAAGACCCGAGAACGAAACTGCGAGTGCTATTACTGGTAACCGGGTGATCACGTTATTATATAAATTTGGTGGGACGAACGCACAAACTCTACTGAGCTAGCCGCACGTATTCCGTAGCGAGCAGATAAATAAAATCAGTTCGTTACATCTGGCGCCCATATAACGTGATTATCCCGGCAGTAAACACAAATAAAGCAGTATGGGTAGAAGTTGGATCTACCGTCTCAAAAAGGAAGATTTCGCGTATGTCGCACAGAGGTTGCGCATATCGCTGTCCGGAAGGACAGAGGACATGCGGAAAGCCCTAGCGGAGTACTACGCAGAGACAGAGAACGACCCAAAACTCGCAGCAATCTGGACAGAATTGGAGGCAACATATCCGGACAGACCAGGTCCAAGCATAAAGCTTACGAACCCCGAGGGTGAAGACTTAATCGCAAGTCTGAACATGGAGGAGATGTTTCAAGAAGGGCAACGGAGAGAGACAAGCAGGGAAAGGAGGCCAAGTCCAGAATGACCCAGGCCCAGCCCGCCAGACTACGCGAAAGTAGCGAAGCAAGTAAGAGAGTGGTCTTTTCGCTTCGACGGAGAAGAAAAACCACTCGAATTCCTGGAGCAGGTGGAATGGTCCGCAAACACATACGGGTTGGACCTGAACATGATTCCCCGAGCCATGCCGGAATTAATGCAGGGAAAGGCTCTGAAGTGGTACATAGCCAACAACAAGCACTGGAGGACTTGGGCCGAGTTCATAGACAGTTTCCAGACGTATTTCCTGCCCAGGGGATACTTCACGAAGCTCGCGGACAAGGTGAGACAAAGGAAGCAAGGGTACAGGGAGCCATTCAAGGACTACATGGTCGAGATGCAGACCCTAATAAGACCCCTTGGGTATGGGAAGAAAGGAACGCTGGAGCTCATCAAGGAGAACTGCACGCCAGACCTCCGAATAGCGTTGAGATCCTACCACGTGGACGACCTAGAGGCTCTCATGATTCTGACAGATGAATACGAGGAACTGCACAGGGAACGGGAGGCATTTGCGGAAGAGCACAAATACAGCCGCAACAAAGCCCCGGCCGTAACACACGTCACGTGCAGAAGGTGTGAGGATTCAGGAGATCCAGGCACGCATACCCGGGAACAGTGGGCACAATATACCCCGGTCCAGGCCAGGCGACAAAACACGACCCTATGGAGGCCGCCAGTCACTGCACAGAGACACACTGGAACAACGTCTGGGGGCAACCCGGGTCAGAACCCAACCCATATTGCCAATCCACAGGAAGCGTGTCGCAGGTGCGGCGGACACGGCCATTGGGCAAGAGGCTGCCGAGAACAGAGGCTGCTGTTCTGCTGGATGTGCGGGAAAGTAGGAGTCCGAAGCACAGAATGCTGCCAGAGAGCGGGAAATGGCCAGCGATCCCAGCCGCAGAGAGACGGGCCGGGGTCGCAAGATGCCGCCTCTCCAAACTAACCGGAAAACTAATCGAGGAGGAGCAGCAGTTGTCCGCAGCGGTAAAGATCGGTGGGGACACGTACAAGGCCACGATCGACACCGGGGCAACAGCAAGCTTCATAAGTGAAGAGCTGGCGGACAAGCTGGCTGCCCAGGGAGCGATTACAAGGACACGACGGCAGGTTAGGTTGGCAGATGGAAGGTGTGGCGAAATCAACGCAAAGCTCGAAATAGGAGTGGAGTTCGGCAACAGGCGACTCGTCATGAGCCTGCTAGTATTACCAGGGATAGTGGATGCGTTGGTGCTGGGGTGGAATTTCCTCACGCAAGTCGGGGCCGAGATCAAGTGCGCCGGTCATGAAATCCGAATACCGGCCAGAGGCAGACACAACGGGTGGCTCGAGGAGAAGTTGTCGGTCGCATTAGTCCAAAAGGACGGCGAAGAGGACCACGTGAACAAATTCCTGGAAACAGAGCTCGCGGAGTTTCAAGCCATGACCGGAACGTCGAGTGTAGCCGAGCACACGATAACCATGAAGGACGATAAGCCAATCAAGCAGAGATACTACCCCAAGAATCCAAAGATTCAAGGGGAGATCAACGCGAAGGTGGACGAACTGCTGAAGATGGGGATGATAGAGCATTCAAGGAGCCCGTACAGCTCACCCATAGTCATGGTGAAGAAGAAAACGGGAAAATGGAGATTATGCGTGGACTTCAGGCAGATAAACGCGAACTCCATAAAGGATGCCTACCCGATGCCACGGATAAACTACATCCTCGATCAACTAAGGGAGGCGCGATTTATAAGCAGCCTGGACCTAAAGGATGGGTATTGGCAAATACCACTGGAAGAGTCAAGCCGGGGCTTCACGGCCTCCACGGTCCCAGGGAAAGGGCTGTTCCAATGGAAGGTGATGCCATTTGGGTTACACTCCGCGTCGGCCACATTTCAACGGGCCCTGGATCAGGTGATTGGACCGGAAATGTCGCCGCATGCATTTGCGTATCAGGACGACATCGTCGTGATTGGCCGCACCCTAGAGGAACACAAGAGAAACCTCAGGGAGGTATTCAGTCGCCTGAAGAAAGCGAACCTGAAAATAAACCCGGAAAAATGCCAGTTCTTCAAACAAGAACTTCTGTACCTAGGACACCGCGTCACAAGCCAAGGGATAGGCACGGACCCAGAGAAGGTAGCAGCGATAGCCCAGCTAGAACCACCGTCATCGGTCCGAGAACTGAGGCAATACCTTGGAGTCGCATCGTGGTACCGACGTTTCGTGCCTGACTTCGCGCGCACCACTCAACGACCTCCTCCGCAAGGGTACCAAGTGGACATGGTCACAGGACCACCAGCAAGCCTTCGAGGAGGTAAAAGCCAGATTGGTTACCGACCCAGTCTTGGCGTGCCCCGACTTCGGGAGAACGTTCATCCTGCAAACGGACGCCAGTGACTACGGGATTGGGGCAATTCTCACGCAGGATACAGAAGATGGCGAAAGGGTCATTTCATACTCTAGCCGGACCCTAAACGGAGCCGAGAAGAACTACTCGACAACGGAGAAGGAATGCTTGGCAATTGTGTGGGCTATTCGGAAGCTAAGGCCGTACCTTGAGGGATACCACTTTAAGGTAGTGACGGATCATATGGCGCTGAAGTGGCTGAACAGCATAGAAAGCCCTTCGGGAAGAATTGCCAGATGGGTGTTGGAGCTGCAGCAGTATGACTTCGAGGTAGCATACAGGAAAGGCCGGTTGAACGTAAGCAGACACATTGTCGAGGCAGCCACTGCCAGAGTCGGTCTCAGCAGAACCCGACATGCTGAGAAGAACACAGGACAAGGAGGCCGAAGCGGAGTGCAGCTGGATCAAGGAAATGCGAGAAAAACTAAAAGCACAGCCTCAAAAGTTCCCAGACTACGTGTGGGAGGGTAGCACCCTTTACAGGCAGATTCCGCATAGAGCAGGGAACGAAGATGTAATGACCTGGAAGCTATGTGTTTCGCTGCAGCTGAGAGAAACGGTCTTGCGTGAAAACCACGACGCCCCAGCAGCCGGTCATGTAGGCAGTCGGAAGACGATTGCACGGCTTGCAGCCCGGTACTACTGGCCAGGAATGCAGAGAGACGCTAGGGCCTACGTTCGGAAGTGCGAGGACTGCGCCAGGTTCAAACCAAATCAGCGACAGGCGGCGGGAAAGATGCTGACACAGATTCCGGAGGAGCCCTGGGCGACAGTGTGCGCCGATTTCGTCGGACCACTACCGAGGTCGAAACACGCAAACAGTATGTTGTTGGTACTGATCGACAGGTTTTCGAAGTGGACGGAGTTGGTGCCTTTGAGAACAGCCACGGCGGAAACGTTGCAGAAAGCGTTCAGGGAACGCATAGTTTCACGATTTGGAGTACCGAAGGTGGTGATCACGGACAGCGGCGTGCAGTTCACGAGCCGGGTTTTTAAGAAGTTCCTCAGCGACATGGTGATAAAGCAGCAGTTTACGGCACCGTATACCCCACAGGAGAATCCGACAGAGAGAGCAAACCGCACGGTGAAGACAATGATAGCGCAGTTTGCCGGACAGAACCAGAGGAATTGGGATGAAAGGTGGCCCGAAATCATGCTGGCCGTGAACTCCAGTGTTTCGGATTCCACAGGATACTCACCGGCATTTTTGACACAGGGCCGCGAGCCAAGACTACCGAACGCACTCTATGACAGACAAACGCTAGGTACGGGAAGGCAACCAGAGTCACCGGAAGGAAACGCTGAGAAGATGATAGAGGTCTTCGAGATTGTGCGCAGGAACCTAGAGAGGGTGTCCCAGGACCAAGCAAGGCATTACAACCTGCGGAGAAGGCAGTGGAAGCCAAGCGTCGGTGAAGTGGTGTGGGCCAAGGAGCACCATTTGTCTAAAGCGGCTGAAGGGTTTGCGGCCAAACTAGCTCCGAGGTTCGATGGACCGTACCAAATTGTGGATTTCATATCGCCGGTGATATGTAAGATTCGCCACCGGACGAACAAAAAGGAACGCACGGTACATGTCAGCGACCTAAAACAGCAGGATCAGGAGGAGAAGGGTGGCCAGAACGTGGAGTCGGATCCATCGGAAGGCATGCAGGAGAACGACAACACCTGAGAACGGTCTGGGTTCGGCAGCTGTTCTAGCGTCAGGCCGAGACGAGAGTCAACGGAGGCAGACTGCGAGTCTGACAACCATTACAGCGTCAGGCCAAGGCGAGAGTCAACGGCTGCGGACCGCGAGCGAACCAGAGTGTTGCCGCGACAACCACCACCAGGGAAGAGTAGGGCTCCGATTCCAGAAAAGTTGAAGATGACAGTACCTGAGAGCGGACGAGGCTCGACAACCGTTCTAGCGTCAGGCAAAGGCGAGAGTCAACGGAACAGACGGCGAGTCCGACAACCGTTTTAGCGTCAGGCCAAGGCGAGAGTCAACGGAGGCGGACCACGAGCGGACCAGAATATTGCCTCAACAACCAAACCAGGGGATAATAAGGCCACTAACGGCGGGAAGCGGAGGAACAACGGAACCTGAGAACGGACGAGGGTCCCCAACCGTTCTAGCGTCAGGCCAGGGCGAGAGTCAACGGGTGAAGACTGTAAGGCCAACAACCGTTCTAGCGTCAGGCCAAGGCGAGAGTCAACGAAGGCAGGCCACGAGCGAACCAGAGCACCAGTGAACATTCCCGACGGAAGCGGGACAGAAGGAGACCCGATCCGACTCCAAAAAAAAACCCACGTAGGAAGTAGCAGACTACGGGGCCAGGACTTAGAGACAAAGAGGCCATGCAACCGGGCAATAAGCTCGTTGAATATCCCGAAGAAAGAAGAGAGACGGTACGAGAGTCAAGGAAACAGTACCGTAAGAACGAGCGTGTGGAGTCGGAGACCGACAAAGTCAGACTAAAGGCCGGGCCAGAAACGCCAGTACCAGAGAGCAGATTTCTATCTGCTGGTGGGAAGAGATCGACGCCGACGTAGGCCACCGTGGGACATAACGGTAAAGGTCTAAAAGGGAGAAGCGAAACCGAGGTGTAATGGGAGGCCGAGCGAAGGGCCCAAGTCACAAGAAGTTCGACAACCAAAATGAGCGCAACTACCGTGATGCACCACACGACGAGGCTGGCCGCTAGGGGTCAGAAGGTCAAAGGACCCGTCGAGGGGCAAGGACGGTCGGGGGGTAGGCGTATGCCTAATCCTCGGCCCACCCGAACTCCAAGGCGCGGTGCCGAGGACGAGCGGGGAGAGGACCCATGCGTCCGCATGCAGCAACGGGCGGCCATGGCGGCCAGGCACGAAATCCAGCAGAGAGCGAGGACCAAGGAGGAGGAGGAGAAGAAGTGGCTCAAGGAGCTCGAAAGGGCAGAGAAGGAGGAGTGCGCGGCGTGGGAGCTGGTTCCCTGGCACGAGGGGGAAGAAGCCGGTGGCAAAGGGGGAGAGGTACACGCCACTCCGCGGTACATTCATTCGGAGGAGATGGTAAAGGAAGGAACCCCGGAGCCGTCCCCACCCCCGTCACCCATAGCGTCAACAAGGATCCCACCTACGCCCCGGCCACGGCACTGGCCACCCAGCCCCCCACCCAACCCGGTGCCGACCGTCCGTCCACCCACGGCTCCGCCAACCCACCCGGAACCCCAGGACCCCGTGGGAGACCAGGACCCTCCGATCCCGCATGCCAGGGTGTCGCACCAAGTGAAGGAGTATACTGAAGGAGGCAGACGATGGCGGCAACAAGTCGTCACTTGGACCTGGCCGGTTACCCCCGAAGGACTTAAGGAAGAAGAGGCCCCGGTCCATGGCGGTGGGGCTCCGCCAACCCCGGACACGACGGCCGAGCTGGAGAAGGGGCCATGGGTGTGGCCATCACCCAAGGGCACCCCAAGGCCCGGACTCCAGCGGCAGTCATCCGCTCCAGCGGTTGGTGTACCCGCATCCCGGCCGTCCTGGGTGCGGATGGCATCTGCGTCGGAGGTCCAGCGGTGGGCTCCGATTCCGGAGGCGGAATGGCCCGCGGGAGTCATGGAGGAGCCGGTAATCCGGGACGCCAAGCGCCGAGGTAGCCGCCGGTGCGTGGTCCTGCACCGCGGAAATAAGAGGTTCCGAGTAAGGGTAGCGGCGACGGGGATCCGTTTGTTCGGGCTGGTGAACGAGTGTCCGGGTAGCTGATCCCGCCCGGAGTTGATAATAAAACAAAAAGGAATCCAAAAAAAGCAAACACAAGAAAACACGTAGCACATTATTTAAAGGGACGGATCACACGAACGCGCACAACACATAGGGTATATTTTGGCATAGGATTTATAGCAGAAAAGAATTTCATATGGGCGAAATCTGGAAGAGAAGAGGAGTAAAAGTTAGTGAGCACTTGAAAGAGGTGAAAAGCACCGGCAGGAACTCACGTGTGGGTCGAAGGGCGGCCAGAAAAGGAGTCCTTCCGCGAGTGCCGGTCCTCCTCCAGGAAAAGGGGGTCCATGTCGAGGCCATCTGCAGCAAGGAAGAGCAGGAGGTCAGCAGGCGCAAACACAAGAGAAGGAAAACCTATATAGAGCACTCACGTGTATGCCGAAGGCGAAATCCCGAAGAGAAAGCAGTCATCCGCGGCATCGGGGTCCGTCGAGGGGGGGGGGGGGGGGGTCCGAAGAGAGTCCTAAGCTGCCAAGAGAAAGTGGAATGAAGGAAGGGAAAAGGGAAATTTCGAAGAGAAAAACTTACCTAAAATTCCTTCTGTCGTCAACATTTGCGGAGTCACCATGTGCTTAGGGAAGGGGGCGCCTCGATCACAAGGCGGTCGATCGGCACTCGATAGTGTCAATCGATGGGCAAAAACATCGGAAAAAGCAGCACATGACGGGTCACACTACGGAAATACCAGGGTCACCAAGTGGCAACGCCGCCCCAACGGGAGTTATCGGGATCTATCGGTAACAATCGATCAACGGCGAATGGTGTGACCAGATGACGAGAAGACAAAAAATGTGGAACGCGGGAAGAAGAGCGTAGAACGAAGAAGCATCACGGAAGTACGTATGAGCGGCAAGTTTGAAACTAAGAACGAGGAATACACTCAAAGGAGATCGGCGCTGTGGAGCTGTGAGCGTTGACGGAATCCCAAGAGTGTTCCGCGGTAACCGCAGGACCGGATTTTAAATTTTCCCGAAGAAAGGGGGAGATGTGAGGAGTTAAAACTCCGCACAAATGCGAATAGTGATCGCATAAGGAGGGCCTGCCGTTGCCAGTTACGCAACAAGGCAAAGCGTAGTAACGGCAGTGCGAAGCCCAGAGAGAGAGAGAGAGTTTGGAGACTCTGGGCTGGAGAAAGAGAGTTTGGAGACTCTAGAGGAAGAGAGTTTGGAGACTCGGGAAATGGAGAGAGAGAGGATGGAGACTCCGGACTTGCTGAAAAGAGAGTTTGGAGAGTCAGCAGGCTTAAAGGCAATTAACGGGACAAATCGAACTTTGGACAGGGCCAACGGTAAAATCATGGACTTTGGATCCGGAGACTGGAAACCAAAGGGATAAACCGTTAGAGGAGGCCTATATAAACAGGCCGAGCGCTGGAAGCGGGACCGACAGTCAAGGAAAGCAAGTGTACGAGTCAGCAACGTAGAACGAAGTCAGCAGAGGAGCTACGACCGTGATAGTCACCAAGGAGCAAGATCGCTACGTCAAGACGTTCGCGACGAGAAGGTCTCCGAACTGAGACGCAGGTAGCTGAGGTCCAAACGACGAAGCACGAGTAGCCAGGAGGCAAACGACAGGAGAGGCCAGATCTAAGCGGCCACCAGAGGAAGCGGCAGGGATTGTGGTGTAGACCCGGTGGACTGTGTAGGAGATCGCGTGCTTGAACCAGGCGATAGCCTGGTGTGTCCGTGCAATCCAAGCAGGCGTGGTACCGGCGCCGCCAGTCCGAACCAGACGTGGGGTTGACGCGTTGCTGTTCTACAGGCGTATGCCTTAGGGATCACAGCCGTGAGCTTCCGTGAGTCTGCGTACGACAACAATTCTCAGCCCACGCGACAAGCGCCCATAACGAAGATCCGCGCCACCCAGGACGACGAAAGCAGCAAGACAGGGGAACCAGGCCGCCGAGCAGGACATCCAGGTCCGACCGCGCCGACAGGAGAGAAAGGTAGGGTGGAACGTTCGTCTTTCACTGGGCGTCTTGCTACAGGGACTGCGGCGTATCCGGGCGATAGCGCGGTGCGTCGAAGGAACTGAACAAGCGACTGGCGGGACCGGCCGGGACAGAGCAAGGGACAAGAGGTTGTGGCTAGCGAGGCGTATGCCTTTGAGAGCCCGCCAATTGTTCACCCTAGTCTGAGAACGGTGACGCTTCCCTAAGCCCTCGACCTTCCTTCTCGCGCGTCAGCGGCAATACCAGGCGAAGGTCCGACGCTACGACGAGAGAGCAGAGGCGTCCGGACAATTAAACTGCATTGTAAACTGAGCTCAAATAAAGATAAACTGCGAGTGTTATTACTGGTAACCGGGTGATCACGTTATTATATAAATTTGGTGGGACGAACGCACAAACTCTACTGAGCTAGCCGCACGTATTCCGTAGCGAGCAGATAAATAAAGTCAGTTCGTTACAATAGTATAGGTTAGGTTAGGTTTTACCGGCCGTCGGTTATCCGACTTCGTATGAAGTTAGCAGTATTCCCAGTCAGAGGTAAAATTTTTGTATCCGATGTGGATCGGTGTCGGACAGGTCGGACGTGTCTATCAGGAATCTGCTTCCTAATTGAGCAATTCTTTTCGCTTGCTGTGCTGGACAGTGGCAGATGCTTTACCGTTTCTTCCATTTCTTTGTCCCTACAGCTACGGCAGAAATCATTATACGGGGCATTTACTCTTCTGGCATGGGTGCCTATCAACCAATGCCCTGTGATGACTCTCATAGCAGTGCTGAGGTTTGCTCTGGTCAATCTTAAAAGTTTTGACGTTCTTATTGAGCTTATTTTTGGCCATATTTGGCGTGTTAGGTGACAGTGTGTGGTGTTTTCCCATATTGTCTGCTTAGGTTTTCCCTAAGTAGTAGTTTACAAGTGGCTAAAGGCATACTTATGCCCTCCATCTCTTGTATGAGTGGTGCGGTAGTGCCTTCTCGAGCTAGTTCATCTGCGATGCAGTTGCCTTCTATGTCCCTGTGTCCGGGTACCCATATAAGGCTGATTACGAATTGTTTTGCCATCTCGTGTAAAGATGATCGGCAATTCGATACTGTTTTCGAGTGACTTGAGATTGAGCCAATCGATTTCCTAGCAGCTTGGATGTCACTGACAATGTTTAAATGTGAGCTTTCCGGTTTTAGTGATTTTAAGTGTTTTAGGGCCTCCTTTATTGCTGCTACTTCAGCTTGGAAGACGCTGCAATGATCGGGGAGTCTGAACAAGATGCGTAGGCCTAGCTGTTCGGAATAAACTCCTCCTCCTACTTTGTTCTGTAGTTTTAACCCGTCCGTATAGAAGCATATAGCTTTCTGGGGGCCAGGTGTTCGTGAGTTCCAATCGTCCCTCTCTGGGATGATTGTGTTGAAAGGTGTTTGTATGTACTCCGTTGGAGTGCAGTATTCTGTCCTGGAGGGGACTATTTGAATGTTTTTTAGGATTCATGAGTGACCCGCTTCTTGTGGGCTCCACCATTTGGTATCTCTAAGCCTGATTGCCGTTACTGTAGCCTGTTCCATGCCAGCTAGTTTTGGGCTTAGGAGGTTGAGTATGGCATTTAGGGCTTCGTCTGGGGTGGTGCGTAAAGCACTGCTGATGCAGAGTGCCGCAGCTCTTTGCATTTTTGCTAGCATTATTATGCTGGATTTATTTTTCAGAGCCGGCTACCATACCACGACCACGTACAGTAGCATTGGTCTGACGATAGCCGTATATATCCAGTTAACTATATAGGGTTCTTGCACGTGAATAGTGCTATTGAAGATTTTTTGTATCTGTCTGTGAGATTCAAGTTCCAGTTTAGTTTCCTGTCAAGTATTACGCCCAGGTACCTTGCGCTGCTACTGAAGGAAAGTCTTTGATTTTTGAGGATAGGTGGGACTAAGACTGGTATATTATACTTCCTAGTGAAGAGAACCAGATCGGTCTTTGAGGGGTTAAATTCTAATCCGTTATTTTTGGTCCAGCTGGAAAAAACACTGAATTTTTCGCTCATGAGATCGCATAGCGTTTGGGGGTATTTGCCTGTGAAGATGATAGCAATGTCATCCGCATAGGCTATTATCCTGCAGTCCCCCCCTTCCATGTCGCGTAGTATCGAGTTGACTGCTATGTGCCATAGAAGTGGGGAGAGGACGCCTCCTTGCGGAGTGCCTCTGCTGACGTGCCTAGTGAGGGTTGACGCGCCTAGTGAAGACATAACCTTCCCGCAGGTGAGCAGTTGGTTTATGAGACCCACCAAGTGGCGGTCCACCCCAAGGTCTGTCAGGGCTCCGGTAATCGCCGTTGGGATGACGTTGTTAAAAGCTCCTTCTATGTTCTAGTCTATAAGACTAGGGTTGAGAGTTGATCTCAGATGCAGGCCGATGATTTTTTTAAAGGTATTTAGTAGGAAGGATGACAGACTGATTGGTCTGAAGTGCTTGGGGTTCCCATTGTCCAGCTTTGGGATTGAAGACAAAACGGGACTCTAGACACGATTGTGGTAGGTGTTAGAATAGTATAAACATATAAATATTAGTGATTTTATTGGTAAGATCTAATTATGTGTTTAAAAGAATAGATAAAAAGAATAGACAGATAAAGATTGCTTTAAGAATGGCAGAGAATCAAGACTAGAGATAATAGGGGTCATGGAACTCATAATTAGATCTACAATGATTTAGGATTAGGGATACGTAGTTTTTGGTGTATCTGCTTCGAACGGAGAAGTTTAGCCATTCGCGCTTCTTGGGTTGACACAAGAGCAGGTCATAGCTACACTTCGAGCCACTTATGTCTAGTACCTTATCAAGGCTACGCATTTGAAAGCTATCTAGATCGAATTATAAGTCCAAATGACAAGAAATGTCCACATACTGGAGACATAACTTCATATCGATTTTGTACATGAGTATACCCAAATGTTTTATTACTAAGGGAAGGTCGTTAATAATAAGGTAAAAAGGAGCCGACTTAGGTGCCTCCCCTGTGCCGTTGGGTCCTGCCATTCAGATAACTTAAAATCTATTTAAGAAGAACAACAGGAAAACCTAAAAAACCTAAAAGCCAAATAGAAACTTATTGAGCCTCAGAATGTTTGCCTTGCGAAAAGGTTGTCTTCTCTAATTTTTCTTTTATTACGGTACTGATGTCGATTGTCACCTCAAAAGTAGGATGCTTAGATCTTCAGGCTAAGTAGGAGGTGCTACTCTGGTCAGAAACACACTTTCAGGACTTAATAATACAATTACCTTGCGACAACGATAAGTCAAGCAAGCCGTCAATTAAGTCGTGTTGTGCTATAGGAAGAAGGATATTATATTTTTCTTCTGGGGACCACAAAGTGAATGCTATGTATATTACAATCACCTAGAACTACGAGGTCCTATCGCACAGTCTATTTGAAACGGATTGACTATTCTACTAATTCAGAAGACGTTGGAATGTAGGAACACGTAATATAAACAGAGCTATCAGAAAATGACTGCTTTTCGCGAATGAATTTTACGTTACGGGTGTCGGCAAAAAGTACCTTCTCTGTCATGAGGGTAGACCTAACCGTAATAAGGACTCCACCTCCCTATCTGGAGGGACGATCATGCCTGTATATTGTGTACTTTTGTATATTGTGGGACTTTAACTTTGAAGTTAAGTATCTTCGGCTTTAATTAATTTTCTGTAAACGCAATGATTTGTATCAGAATACAATTTCTTCTTGCAGTTCTGAATGAGGTAACGTAGAATATGTGGTTTGAAAAAACTTTGCTATTTCCTGATCCGATGTTACCGTAGTATTTTCAAACAAGAGAGAACGCTATAGTCGAGTTCCCCGACTATTTGATAACCGTAACTCAGCTAGTGGAAGTGCGAAGGAGAGTCTTCTAAACTGGCAGTTTTTGGCGCTATGTTGAGGTTGGAGTGGGCGTGGCAAAAAGTTTTTTCGCAAATCGATAGAAATTTACAAGACTAATACAAAAATGAAAAAATATCAAAACATTTTTCAAAAGTGTGGGCGTGGCAGTTTTGGGCGGTTTGTGGGCGTGGCAACATAAATCGACAAATTTGCGCTGCGTCTATGTCTCTGAGGTCTGTATGCTTAATCTCAACTTTCTAGGTGCGCAATTAGGAATCCACCTCCCCGCCTGGAAGGATGATCATGCCTGTATACTGTGTACACACCTGGTAAAACTTCATAGTTAAGTATCTCTGGTTTTAACCAAGTCTCTGTAAACACAATAATATGGGATGCAAAGGAAAGGCTTTCTGAATATAAATTAGGAAGCTTACTTCACAAGCCTATTACATTTTGATAACAGAGACTAGATTTTTTAAGATAAAGAGGTAGAAGTAGAAGTAGTAGAGGGGGATGGCCACGTGAGGGAAGTTTAATTCCCACGGGCCCTTGTTTTTTATTTGTAATTTTCGCTTCGAACTCTTTCACAACCATACTATCCGGCCAAAAATCTCCAAAATATAAGCCGAGAAACGAAAATTTGTTTCTTTAGTGGAACCACCGAGAGGGGGTTTGCCACTGCAGGTTGTATTTCTGAAGAGCCAACTTGTGCCGGTAGTCCGGACTCAATATTCCTTTGTAGTGGTAAACTATTCGGGACGGGTGGAATCACCGGTTGAGAAACCAGAGCGGACAAAATGAAATCTGTAGCAATCCCAGGTTGGACTCCCTCCACAACGGATTGATCGGATTGCTTCGAATCTATATTAGCTGCCGATCTAAGCAGTTCTTCGCCGTTCGTTGACGTGTAAAGACGTGTTTATAATCGAGCTCCGTATCGGTTAATCTAAGTGAATGGTTATTAATATAAAACAAATAAATAAATCAAAAGCGAAAGAGACGCTCTGTGCGATGCACCATCGCTCGAATACATATTCTGTGTTTGAAACAAACAAGTAGTTTTTTTTTTTTTTACATCTTCAAACAAAAGACCAAAAACAAAAAAAAAAAGCAAATAAAAACAAGAACTATGAGTTAGAACGACGTTCGCACTCAGCGTCAACGCGAGCAAGACGACCGCCGGCTCTCATTGCAACGAAACAACGCGTACTTCTCATACGTCTCCGCGACTTCTGCAGACAGCGAGCGGTCAATCACCCCTAACCCGACGAATTTACTTTTGCCAACAACTCAAGAAAGAGCGCGTTCTTTCTCTCCCTCATAACTAGCTTCGTCACAAAACCCGCAAGCACCAAACACTTGCGAAATTTCTTTACGCTTGCCTATGATGACTAGTACTGTGACAACAACAGCCACTGCAACTGCAATCACAACAACAACTGGAACGGTATCATCGGCTCGCTCAATTTCGTCGCAAGTACTTGCTCGCCCTGAGCCAGCGATCAAAACAAAAACGCAACTTAACGGTTCCGCTGTGCTAGCAGAAAACCAAAACATAAACAAGAACGCCGGGTCGACCATACAGACTGGAATGGATCGCTACATAACAATTAAAAGTCAAGAGAGAACGCTATAGTCGAGTTCCCCGACTATCTGATACCCGTTACTCAGCTAGTGGAAGGGAGAAGGAGAGTCTTAAACACAGTTTTTGGCGGTTTGTAGGCGTTATAGTGGGCGTGGCAGAAAGTTTTTTGGCAAATCGATTGAATTTTACAAGACTAATAAAAAAATGAAAACATATCAAAACATTTTTCAAAAGTGTGGGAGTAGCAGGGAGTAGCGTGGCAAAAAGTTTTTTGGCAAATCGATAGAAATTTACAAGACCAATACAAAAATGAAAAAATTTCAAAACATTTTTCAAAAGTGTGGGCGTAGCAGCTTTGGGCGGTTTGTGGGCGTTAGAGTGGGCGTGGCAAAAAGTTTTTTGACAAATCGATAGAAATATACAAGACCAATACAAAAATGAAAAAATATCAAAACATTTTTCAAAAGTGTGGGCGTGGCAGTTTTGGGCGGTTTGTGGGCGTTAGAGTGGGCGTGGCAACATGAATCGACAAACTTGCGCTGCGTCTATGTCTCTGGAGTCTGTATGCTTAATCTCAACTTTCTAGCTTTTGTAGTTCCTGAGATCTCGACGTTCATACGGACAGACGGACAGACGGACAGACAGACGGACAGACAGACGGACGGACAGACGGACATGGCCAGATCGACTCGGCTACTGATCCTGATCAAGAATATATATACCTTATATGGTCGGAAACGCTTTCTTCTGCCTGTTACATACTTTTCAACGAATCTAGTATACCCTTTTACTCTACGAGTAACGGGTATAAAAATAAGAAACCACAACCAATGTTCAAAATCGAGTTGGAGCCAGAAAGCCAGATACTAAAAAAAAATTAAGTTCACCCAATCTACAAGTTACAGCTCCTATTGCATCGGCGTATCATAGTAGAAGAGCCACACAAGCGCAACCGCCCAGTGCAGTGCACTAACTTCCAAGAATATGGCCACATAAGGCTTACTGTACACTGAACTCTATCTGCGTAGTCTGTAGTGAAGCCCACAGCACAGCGAACTATAAGAACAAGGAAGACAGCTCTGTTAAAATGTGCAGCAACTGCGGTGGAAGTCCCACAGCGAATTGGCGTGGCTGTGTAGTATATAAGGAACTAAAGAACCGTCTTAACGAACACGGAGATTCAACACGAGCTCAGGCCACACACATCAGTCACACTCCGCCACAATCGGGCCCCTCTTACACGGCACCCCTTCCTACACATCGTACCAATCCTAGCGTTTCCTTCGCTACTGCCTTAAGATCGGGAATTAAAAGCGTGAATCCAATAACACAAAAGTCAACTACTACGCGGGAAGAACAGGAAATAACTACTTGGAACGAATCAAACGCAGCATATATCAACTGGCGTTGAAACGATGATGATCTCACTCCAGCAAACCCTAAAAGAATTTATGATATTCATGCAAACCACAATGCATGAGCTTATGCGAAACCAAAATATGCTGATACAGCTTTTCGTGTCATCAAAATCAACATAATGTATCCACTTCGAATATCTATATATATATATAAATATATATATAAATATTGACGACATGCTCCTTTCCGAGACACATCTAACAGACAAGCACAACTTCCATGTTCCAGGATACCTATTCTACGCCACTAACCATCCGGACGGAAAAGCCCATGGCGGCACTGGCATACTTATCAGACACCACCTTCATAATAGAACTGAGACGGACTACCTGCAATCCACTTCCATAAGCATGCAATCTAGCATCGGCCCCGTCACTCTGGCCGCAGTCTACTGCCCACCTCGTTTTGCAGTTTCTGAGGACCAATTCTTGGAATTTTTCAACTCACTCGGTAAGCGATTTATAGCGGCTGGTGACTACAATGCCAAGCACACGCACTGGGGTTCACGCCTTTTAAACCCAAAGGGTAAACAACTTTACAACGCGCTCATTAAGCCTCGAAATAAGCTCGATTATGTCACTCCGGGTAGGCCTACATACTGGCCAGCAGATCCAAATAAGCTCCCGGATCTCATTGACTTCGCAATAATAAGAAAGATCCCTAGAAATAATATTACGGCTGAGTCACTTGCAGAACTATCATCAGATCACTCACCAGTTTTACTTGCTCTCAGGCATCGATCACATACAACTGAGCACACCTACAGGCGGACAGGCAACAGGACCAACTGGGCAAGGTACACGAAATATGTTTGCACTCACATGGTACCAACTCAAACAGTGTCTACCCATGAGGATATTGACCGCCTGACCGAATCGATGGAGGAAAATCTTGTTGCTGCAGCCAAGGCCTCTACCCCTCCAGACACACACAAAATGACAAATCATACCAAGACAACTCGCGAAATCGAACAGCTAGTACTTGAAAAACAAGACTAAGAAGAGAATGGCAGAATCACAGATCCCCAATGGCTAAGGAACAGCTAAAAATAGCAACACCAGGGCACTTAAGCTTGAGGAAGCAAACGCCCAGCATCTATATATCGAACAACTATCGCCCAGCAGCAAGAAGAACCCTTTGTGGATAGCACACAAAAATATTCAGCCACCAGCAGAAACAGTCGTTCCACTGCGAGGCCCCTCAGGAAGCTGGATACGCAGCGAACAAGATAGAGCAAGTGCATTCGCCGATCACCTTCAAGGCGTATTCCAACCAAATACTGCTAGCAACTCATTTGTCCTACCTGTAGCAATTAAAATCCAGCCACCAACAAATCCAATAACATTTAGTCAACGTGAGATAGCATCTATAATAAAAGATCTTGAGCACAAAAAATCACCTGGACACGATTTGGTGACACCAAAAATGATCATAGAACTCCCACCGTGTGCGGTTCTGACCTTATGCAATCTCTTTAACGCTATTACGAAACTTGGATACTATCCCCAAAGGTGGAAAAAGGCGGTCATAGTGATGATTCCCAAACCAGGCCAAAACAAAACGCAACCCTCATCCTACAGACCAATCAGTCTCCTATCGCGTCTCCCGAAACTGTTTGAAAAGGCATTTTTAAAACACCTAGCTCCCTACTTAAGAATGCGAAACACAATACCATCCCATCAATTTGGTTTTCGCAAAAATCATGGAACGATCGAACAGGTCAATCGCATCACAAACGAAATTCGTACTGCTTTTGAGCACCGGGAATACTGCTCAGCAATATTCTTAGATGTCGCACAAGCAGTTGACCGAGTCTGGCTGGAAGGACTAATCTACAAGATAACAAAACTGCTTCCCCAGAATACCCACAAAGTGTTCGAATCTTATCTCTTCAAAAGAGTGTTCTCAATCAGGTGTAACAGTTCGAATTCACACGACCGCGTCATCAATGCTGGAGTTCCCCAAGGAAGTGTGCTGGGCCCCGTTCTTTACACTTACATACACTTACACTTTGCGGACTGGCGCATTAAGATAAACGAGACCAAAAGCAGACATGTAACATTCACACTGAATAGACAAACCTGCCCACCATGTACCCTAAACAATACACTCATCCCACAATCAGACGCAGTAACATATCTCGGGGTTCACCTAGATAGATGCCTCACCTGGCAGCGACATATAGAATCTAAAAGGACTCATATGAAGCTTAAAGCAGGCAATCTCCACTGGCTTATTAATTGCAACTCTCCGCTTAGTCTGGAATACAAAGTACTTCTCTACAATACCGTGCTGAAACCCATTTGGACATCCAACGCGTCCAAAACCAACATTGAAATTATACAGCGAACTCAGTCAGCGATTCTGCGAACTATCACTGGGGCACCATGGTACCTACGCAGCGAAAGCATCCATAGAGACCTCAACATAAACCTCGTCAACGAGGAAATCCAGATGAGAAGAGTAAACATCAAGCAAAGCTCGCCGAAGTCGCTCACGCGTGTATGTAGTCACAGCAGACTAAAGCGCAAAGATTCTCCAGCCCAGCTAAGAAATCCTAGGGCCGTCTCTAACTAATACAACTATTTAATATTGTACTTAAACTAATTTATATAATAAGATTTGAATAATTATTGTTAGTCTCATAATAAGAGAAGATCCAATAAATAACGCAATTAGTTAAAAAAAAAAAAAAAAATCTAAGCAACACTTGAGGGTTTTCTGCGATCGTCAACTGATCAGCTGTGGAGTCCTGTTAATCGCTTGCCGAAGGTTGCGGGGCATTCCCCTTAGGCAGCCTACCACCAGCGGCTTTCTTGCGCTTTGGAGATTCTTCTAATAGCTTGAGGGTATTAAATTGTGAATCTAGCGCGGAAGGTAGATCAGTCCTTTTAAGCCACCTTTAGTTTGGCGCATAAAGAGTTTCATTTCAATCGCAACTCCTAGGCAAGTATCACAACAGTATTTTAGATTGGGGCCTTTTGTTAGGTTATCACTTGTTCGGCAGTTGAAGCCAGCGCACTTTGTGTGCACCATTCTATCACATAGCCAACAGGTCATTTTTGACTGCTCAGGCTTTATTACCTGACGGCGTTTGTTATGGAAGCAGACAACATTGGTTTCCATATTTAATTGGGTTCGCTCTTGTATGTTCAGCAAGAGCGCAATCTGCACTTTAGGTTTTTGTGTGGGAGACTGAGAGAGCGGGGGAGCGGGTACACCTTGCAGTTAAGTACAAAAAGAGCACCAAACAGCACTACGGAGAACGCACGAAAGAAAGAATAAACAAAACGCAAAGATAGAAAGAGAACAGATTATATGTATTTATTAAAATAATGCATAAATCACAAAAGATTCACTCGCGAAGCGAATAAAATAAAATAAATTCAAGAATTTATTAAAATCCACCGCAAAACAAAAATAAATTCGGAGCGCAAAAAAAAAAACTCGACCGTTCGCTTTGAAGCTAGAAGACGAATGATAAAGCTAATACCAAAACCATTAACCAAATGATCTGCCATTAACCGAAATACCCGTTCCTAAAATATACAATTACATCTCAGAGATGTGTAATTGCCTACGTGTGTTATGTTGTCAAAAGAAAAAACTCCTTTACTGTAATTATAATTTTAGTTTCTGGTTTTAAGAGTGGGAGCGGTTAAAATGTGCTTCCTTATCGCTAAAAAAATAATAGGACGAATTAAAACGAAAATATTAACTGATTTTAAACGTCTATACAGACGTGAGCTGTTTGCAAACATAAAAGAGGAGTTGCAGTATTTTGCAGTTGCAAGAGCGAGAGATAGATATCTTGGGGACTGTTAGGTTAGCCACAAGAGAGAGACGGATCGGTGGTCCGAATCCTATGTATTACCAGATCTACTGATCATGCGTTATCAAAGAAGCTGACTACTGCATGCGTGCTACTAGGTAAGCTTACCTCATCCGATTGCTGTCGACTGCTAAGTGAGTCATACCCTGCCGCCCGCTTTATATAGGCGCCGGCTAAGCCTAGTGTGCCGGTCGCCTGCGTGGCATTTGCCAGTGTGTCAGTGTGGCCATTCTGCTCGATCCAGTGTAAACTCTTCGAGTTTAAATTACTGCATATACGTTTATTTAATGTTTATTTATTTTATTGTCTATATTGCTTTTCCGTTTATTGTATTTAATGTGCGCGGTACGCGTCACAAACTTGCTTTTATTTATTAGATCTGATGATCAGATAAAAACTAGTTTGGTGTATAAGATCGCTTTTTGTTTCCATATTTTATCTTTCAGGGAAAAGAGTCCAAGGATTTTCCTTGGCTTAGGGATAACTCAGAGATTTTTTTGTCCTTTTAGTGTGAGCGGTATATGTCTATAATTTTGCTCTTATATTTTTATGCAATAGTATTTAATACAAGAAGATGGCATCTGAATCAACTTGGGATCGCCGTATCGTCTGCAAGTTTAATTTGCTCAAAGGGGTATCCTTTGGGTTGTATACGTATCACTGCGAGGACGATAAGGGTTCAATTCAAGTAACTTGTGAGTGCCGGCTGAATCAGTCTGATTTTAGGCATCGCACTATCTGTTGGCTTACTCTATAGTTCTATGATTTTCTTAAAATCCAAATTAATGTGCCCTTATAACATTCTGCTCAGATTTAGACAAGCATGAGAGTAAGATTATTGGTCTGTGCAAACGAATTGTACAATCTTTCCCTGGCTTCGGTAACATTAGTATTATCGATGTTTCCGACTTCTTGGGAAATAATAAAGTCGGTTTATCCCGTTAAAGAGCTAAGTGATGATATTACTTGAACTTGTTAGCTCAATTTGAATTTTTAGACTTATTTAGACTGTGACGCAGTCATTTGACTTTTAATTGCTTTTTTATTATTTTTTCACTACGTCTCGGATTCGGTTAGAACTGGCGGCCTTGGTACCCAGAATGAATTAGCTGTACAGTTTGGAAGGAATACATTTTTAAGATATATTGTACTGGCGTTGTGCTTTTTTCCTTCATAACTGTGACGATAAATCTACCTTATGTTGTAGGGAACTTACATACTTTTTGCATATAAGCCAGTTTGTTTGGGACGTTAGCTTTTGAGTGTGCTCGATTATCTCCGAGATTTGCAGATGAGTTAAGAGCTCTGAAGAGTGATATGATAACAAGTCCAATAGTGTTAATTCAGATATTAGATTACGACACACAAAATCGTTTAACTTTCCATTTTCGTTTGCAGTCAGAGATCCCTTTTGATTACCTATGCTAACCAATGCGTTTGGGATATTTTTCCGAATGGACATGGAGCTCGTGGTTTTTCGATTGTAGTTTAAATATTTTGTTTTATTGTCAGGCACTTTTCCGCAATTAGCGGTCTAAACTAGTCTGCATGACTCTTTTTATCATCTACCATTGATTTGCTTTCAATGTTTTCAGTGCTTGTATTGAAAATTTCTGTTGGTGTTTTTGATGTTTTATTCTATAGCAGTCATTAGAGTATTGTTTTTGACGAAGATGGACGTCGTTGTTGCAATTTTACATGCAGCTGGATAAGTTATGATTCTGTCCTTGTTGCTATCGCGTTATGTGTCAAAATAGGTGATTTTAAACTACCCACTTCATAAGCAGGCCGGAGAAGATATAGAACATAGATTATACGTGGCTAGCAAAGAATCAATTTAATTCAGGATACTTTAAAATATACGATGACTTTGATCGATGAGAGCCCGCGCTCATCTTGCTCCCTTTACAGTTGATCGCGTATATAGCCTATTGTTTTTGTTGTTGAAGCGGTGTTCCACTTTCATGTTGCATAACGTTAACCCTTAACCCATTTAAAAACAAAGACCTCGAGTTTTGATTGGCATAAAACCTTTCGTTGGGCTTTTTTAAATCGACCACAACCTCCAGAAATAATTCAAACGAAACGAGTTTTTTGAATTAGGGGCAATCCCGGGAGAAGCTTGACTTGGCCGACGCACAGCAGTTCGTAGAAAAGGCTTGCGCCAATCAAAAAATTTATGCGTTGAGAACGATTAAAATCTGGATCCGCGAACCTAAGATTTTGGGGTGTGTCCCAGCTGCATATATTAGTGTTTAAGCAGGGCTGACTTTTGGTAACACTGGAGGCCATAACAGCAGTGATGTCGGTCGAGTATGTAGACCTTGTCTTCTTAAGTTGAAGCTAAATTGCGAATCAGGATTTTATAGAACATCTTTAATAAGATCCTGTCCCGGAAGAGCAGCAAACGTTACAGGCAATGCAGATGGTTCTACGGAATGGTATAAGTCAGAGGCAATTGTCCTGACTCGCCGGACAACGATGATGCGTCCAGCGATTTGCTCTGTTGTACCCAACCTATTTACAGCGCGAATATGATCGTTGAATTCAAGAAGAGTTCAGTTGTCTCGCTGACATGATGCTATGCGAGCTAGACGGTTAAGATTACACATGTAGATTAGAAACTTAGACGAAACTCAAGATTGTCACAGAATTTAATACTTGGCGTAGGCAAAATGCTTTTGGCATATGAAGAGAAAGCTGTAGGACTAATACAAACGTGAAAAAAAAAAGTTTTGGAATTGAATGATTTATATGGACTTGTTAGCTTTTCTAATTACTGAGATCTCCGACGTTCATACGGATCGACAAATCGGAATCCTCTTCTTTGTGCGGTTTGTGAGAGGGCGTTTTAGAGTGGGTGGGGCTTTAGAGTGGGCGTTGCAAAAAGTTTTTTTATCAGATCTATAGAAATTTTCGATACTAAAATATCAAAACATTTTTCAAAATTGTGGGCGTGGCAGTATTAGGCGGCTTGTGGGCATTAAACTGAGCATGGCAACATGAATCAAAAACTTGCGCTGCGTCTTGTCTCTGGAATCTGTATGCTTAATCTCAACTTTCTGGCCTTTGCAGTTCCTGGGATCTCGACGTTTATACAGATAGACGGACATGGCCAGATCGACTCGGCTATTGATCCTGATGAGTAAGGGGTCTAACAAGAGACAACGCTATAGTCGAATTTCCCGACTATCTGATTCCCGTTTTTCAGCTAGTAAAAGTGCGAAGGAGAAAATTCAACACTGACCGTTTTTGGTTTTGGTTTTTGGTTTGTGGGCGTAGCAATACGATTTTTGGCAAATCGAGAGAAATTTACAAGACTAACAAAACTTTGAAAAAATATCAAAGCATTTTTCCAAGTTGTGGCGTGTCAATTTTTGGCGTTAGGGTGGACCTGACAAAACAAATATATTTCAAGTTACAAGACTAACTTTGGGTAGTTTTGGGCGTTAGAGTGGGCAACATGGCTCAACAATTCAACTTTCTAGCTTTTATAGTTCCTGAGATCTCGACGTACATACGGACAGACAGACGGACATGGCCAGATCGACTCGGCTATTGATCCTGATCAAGAATATATATACCTTATATGGTCGGAATCAATTCCTTCTGCCTGTTACATACTTTTCAACGAATCTAGTATACCCTTTTACTCTACGAGTAACGGGTATAAAAAGAAAATTTTCAAACTGGAGCTGTGTTCAGCTATGTCCCAGAGACATAGATGCAGCGCAAGTTTGTTGACCCATGTCGCCACGCTCACAAGCTGAATATGATTGCCATGCCCACACTAACGCCCATAAACCCCACGTCCACACATTTGAAATTTTATTTGATTTTATCATCTGATAGTCGAGGAACACGACTATAGCATTCTATCTAGTTTTATCAAAGATACATACAGATACAGTTGGATCAAGTCTTTAAAATTATTAAATTTTGTTTTTAAGTAAATTGTTTTTACATTGTTTTATAGGTGTTTGCCCGACTGAATGGAACCGACAAAGAAAACGGTTGTGCGTAATTCTTGTTACAGAGAATAAAGAAAAAGACGACATTGAAAAAGTCGCTTTAAGGAATATTGCCTTGAATATGGGGTACCATTCAAAGAGAGTTCGATTTGCTTATATATTCAGGGTAAGTTTAATTGTTAAGGCAGTATACTATTTTAACTCAAAATTAGAGCTACATTGGGCAATTGGAAGTGGATGCAATAAAATTCCTTTTCGAGCTGAATCTTTTTATTCCTGTTTATTTTATACATTTAGTTTCGTTGTTTTTGGACGGCACTATTGCACTACTCGAAAAAATATTATTTATGATTTAGTTGACAATAAGACACGCCTAATATCCTGAATTGTTTTAAAATTTAATTTCGTTTTCCTTAAGTATAATATATATCTACGGCTCATTAACCATCATTAAGGATGCTTGTGTGAATAATCAGTTCACCTATTTTGGGTGAAATAGAATTTAACAAGGACTAAATGTAGTAACTTTGACAATCTGTAAAGAAAAAACAAAAGAGAACGCTATAGTCCGTTCCCCGACTATCTGATACCCGTTACTCACCTATTGGAAGTGCGAAGGAGAGACTTCCACACTGACAGTTTTTGGCAGTGTGTGGGCGTTAGAGTGGGCGTGGCAAAAAGTTTTTTTGCAAATAGAAATTTACAAGACTTATAAACAATTGAAAAATATCAATACATTATTCCAAAGTGGCCGTTTGTGACGGCTTGTGGGCGTGGCAACATGGGGTAACAACCTTGGACTACGTCTATGCCTCTAGAGGCTGTATGTATTCCTCGACGTTCATACGGACGGACAGACGAACATGGCCAGATGGACTTGGCTATTGATCATGATCAAGAATATATATACTTTATATGGTCGAAATTGCTTCCTTCTGCCTGTAAAAAACGAATTCAACGAATCTAGTTTTCATATTTACTCTACGAGTAACGGGTATAATCGCTATGGTCGAGTGCCCCGACTCTCAGATACCCGTTACTCAGCTGGTAGATACCCAAGCAAGAAATTTTTACATTTATCTGGCACATTGATAAAAATAAAAGTATTAAATGGAGAGAGATTTTTCAAAACTGTGAGCATGACAGCTTTGGGCGTTAGAGTGGAATTTACAAGACAAATATATAACTGAAAAAATATCAAAACATTTTCCAAGAGTGTGGTTGTGCTTAATGGGAAACTTACGATAAGTTTGTGAGACTGAAGAGTCTCCATTACTTCTAAGCGACGTGTGAGACCCGAAAGTCTCCAATACTACAAGAAGTTTAAGAGGCGCGAAAGACTCTAATTAAAAAAAAGTTTTAGAGGCTTACAAGTTTTCTTGTTAATGAGAAGTAGTACTATACTACTTCTTATAGTTACTTATAGTTACCTCAAGTCAAAACGGACTCGGTGCACTAAAACGATACTGCAAGCGACTCCCAGGTCCCTCTTTGCAAGATTCCCTCTTTCTTATGTTAAGTGGGACAATTTCTTTTTAATTAAAACTTTCAATTTAGCTTTCAATTTGCTTTTCTTATTTCCAATATTTTCTTTATATCCATTAATTCTACATGGTATGTTATGTTCGTATATATATATATATACTCTCCTGCCTGGAGTGCGACGTTCTTCTACGCCCCGTTGTATCATGGCGCTGGCTCTGCGTTTAAGTATTCCACTGTTTTTGACAAATAATGAGTGTTGCAGCATACTAACCAAGAACCCAGACATCAGTTTCCGCTCCCCTTTTCTTCATCTTCGCTGCACTTTAGTTCTTTTGAACTATCCCATCTTCCTCTTATCGCTTCCAATACTTTCCTTTCTTCGTTCAACAATGTTTTGGGTATTTCTATCTCTCTTGGTCTGCCCATTTCGAAAACATAAACACAAACACCATTAACACAATGTTTCGTTCTGGACACGACGAAGTCCACGCACCTTGTTTCCCATGAGGTCACTGCGATCCTTGTTAGAATTTTTGTCTTTCACAATTTCTTGATGTCCTTCCTCCTCCTGTGGTACAAATAATTTCAATCGCTGCTTATTTTTCACTGCTTGTTCACTACTTGTTTCACTGAGGAAAGTTCAGTTTTTTTGTGTTCAGTCTTTGCCATATGGTCTGTTACTACAATAGTTCGGTATGCTTCTGGTGCATATCAATAATTATTTATATAGTTAATATAGTTAAGCATTTTTATGCTGTCACTGCCTCCATGCTCACTCCATGTCACCATCACTTTAACTTTGGTCCCGTGCTACCAGCGGTCTTGACCTGTCGTTTGTCACTTATTCTAGCTAATGTAACGTGATCGTGGTGAATTGTTTCGTTGTTCCCTGGTATCGCAATAGTTGCAGTACCTAGATCTCCCCTTTTTCGGTACCGTTTTTGTTTGCCATTTTAAAGTCGTTCACCATAATTAATGGTATGACTTTTATCCCTTCTATATTCACCTAATCTTTTCTTGATTGCTTGCGTGCGGTCGTTACCCCTCTTAAATTTCTACAGTATTTATTTTGATTCTTCAGTTTTATCAGTTGATTCCAGTCCGCAGTCTTTTGCCTTCTCTATTAGTTCTGTCTTTGCAGTGTGGTACAACCAATTAGACACCCGAAACGATTTTTTTGCAAACAACATACAGCTGGTTGGGCCCCATGCAACAATCCTGCTTCTGAGGCTAGTGGTGTCCAGTGACGTTGTATCATTGCGCTGGCTCTGCGTTTACGTTTTCCACTGTTTTATTTTCCTAAAGATCAGAGTTTCGCTATGTGAATTTTGAGGAAAGCCCGGGCTGCCAACGTATAGTGGGGTTCTTCAAGCGTCGTAGAACGGTAGATAGGGCCAACGTGCCGGTTTTGGAAGCTCTGGTGACGATTGAAAATGATCCATGGATACTTGCGGAAGAAACGAGAAAGAGAAAAGAGAAACTGCATCCAGTAAAGCTTTTTATTTTGATGCGGGCGAGAGGCCCGACAAATAATTGAAGTTCCCATAATGACACGCACGCGTCACCTCTACGAATAAGCTGTTTTCTTCTAGCCATTTCTTGGCAGGCCGTTGTATTGCCAATAGTTAAATAATTTTCAATTTCACAGCTGGGACTATATTTTGGTAGGGAAAGCTACCAGTTGTCAGGCGTTGATTTGTTGATGGTATGAACGCTATGTAGATCTTGCAGAAAAGAATTTAATGTACATGAAATTGTAAATGCTTAAAAATATATGGTTCAATATTCTTAATCTAGATGTTGTCCTTTGTGTATTTATACCCGTTACACGTAGAGTAAAAAGGTACACTGGTTTCGTTGAAAAGTATGAAAGTGGTAGAAGGAAGCGTTTCCAACCATATAAAGTATATATATTCTTGATCAAGATCAATGGATCCGATCTGGCACTGGAAATAAGCCTTTCGTGAGGCACTGGTTGAAGACGGTAGCGAATGCTTCCGGGTGCTCGTTCATTCCTAGCTTGTCGGCGATGTCTGAAATTCCATTCGGCCCTGGCGCTTTTCCCGACGGCATGTCCTTTGCGACCTTACGAATTTCATCCGGTCGGAACGCTATCTGCGACAAGTCTCCTGGAGCCGCGTGCGCAGGTTGCGGATCCGAGGGCACTATTGGAAACAGATTTTCCACAATCGCTGCCATCGTGACAGTGGTTTCGCCTGGCTTAACATTTTTACCACTATTTTATAAGCTGATCCTCAAGGGTCCTGCTCGGCTGAATCTCATAATGAGTCTCTTTAAGGCCCTTCGATTGCCAGCGTATTCTTGCCTCAGAATCTCGTTATTGGGGTGGACGTGCTCCCTTTGCTGCCGCCGTCTGGCCCAAAGAAAAGTTATGCGAGCCTTCGCGATTTCGTCGGTCCACCAATTGACTGGTTTCCGGTGGCGGTGGTGGCTTCTCGACAACCTCATGCTAGCTCTACATGCCTTCTCAAGGCATGTCGGGGCTCCCAAGCGTTCCCTCAGGAACGTCTGGAGCGTCTTTGGGTTGAAGTGCCTTCTCGCTGGTGGGGCTGTGGAAGATCCTCTGCTGGTGATGTCGCAGATAATCGCCTTGTGGTCGCTTGACGTGTATACGTCGCTGACGGACCATTGTGCGCGCTGGAAAAGCGAGCAACTGCAGAAGGTGAGGTCTACTGCCGACCCTGCTCCAGCTCGACTGAAGTTGTGTCCGTCCCCGTATTCAGGAGAGCGACGTCCATAGACCCGAAGGATTCCTGAAGGGTTTTCTGCCTAGGCGTTGAAATCCCCAGCGATGACCACCTCGCCTCTTGCGTCGTTTGCCAGCACGTCTATGACTTCCAAAAATTCCTGAAGGGAAAGGCGTGGTGGTAGATAGCAGCTGTACAGGCACGCCAACCAGCCCCCTTACAAAGAATGAGCCGATGCGCAGGTTTCTTGGTCGGCCTTTCTTGTACGGCTCGCTAATGAGCGCTATGTCAGCTTGGACTTCGAGCATGGTTTGGCTCAACAGGTGGTGCGCCGCTTCGCAGTGATTTAGATTTATATGAATGACATTCATTGCCAGCCACCGAGGTGCTCATAGAAAATCTCCTGTTGCCCGCAATGTGCTTAGCGTCGGCTCTCCTGGCACATCCGCACTCGCTTTCAGTAGCTCTCACATAAACATATATATTTGTATGGATGTATACGAATATATGTAGGCTGCTGGGATAGGAGCTGGAGTATATTTATATACTATGTATTTAAACGATGGTTGCCGGGTTGTGCTGATGATTTCGAGCCCTTTTGGCGAGAAAACGAAACGGAGCCGGCAAACACGCAAATTAAATGCACACTGTAAGGAGTTGAAACTCCGCACAAATGCGGATGGTGATCGCATGAGGAGGGCCTGCCGTTGCCACTTACGCAACAAGTCAAGGAGAAGTAGCGTCAGTGCGAAAACTGGAGAAAGAGAGTTTGGAGACTCTGAGCTGAAGAAAGAGAGTTTGAAGACTTTGAGAGAAGGGAATTTGGAGACTCTGGAAGCTGAGCCAGACGCTGGAGGCGGGACAGTCAACGAGAACAAGTATATCAGTCAACAACGTAAGAACGAAGTCAGCAGAGCAGCTACAGCCTTGGTAGTCAATAAGGAGCAAGATCGCTACGTCAAGACGTTCGGGACGAGACGCAGGTAGCTGAGGTCCAGTACGACGAAGCACGAGTAGCCCAGAGGCATCCAACAGGCGAAGCAAAACCAAGGAGGGCGCAGGAAAAGCGGCAGGGATTGTGGTGTAGACCCGGTGGACTCTGTAGGAGAACGCGTACTTGAACAAGGCGATAGTCTAGGTGTGTCCGTTCGATCAAAGCAGGCGTGGTATCGGCGCCACCAGTCCGAAGGTGTGCTGGTGTGCTGCTGTCCCACAGGCGTTTGCCTTGGGGATCACAGCCGTTAGCTGCCGCGAGTCTGCGTAGGACAGCAATTCTCAGCCCGAGTAACGAGCGCCCAACAACGAAGGTCCGCGCCACTCAGGACTATGAGAGCGGCGAGACAGTGGAACGAGGCCGTTGGACAATTCATCCAGCACTACGGCTAGATTATCAGATTCCATTGTAAGTTTAAGCACGAATAAAGACACCAGAACGAAAACTGCAAGTGTTATTTCTGGCTTGCCGCACGTATTCCGTAGCGAGCAGACCAAGCAAATCAGTTCGTTACAACACACGTATATATGTACACACAGTCGACTTGGAACTTATCTGGTATAGCGCCGATGCAAACTATATTGTGGAAATCCAGCTCGAAGGACCAAATTTTGGGGCAGGGCTTTTCCAGTAAAGAAGAAGACAAATTTTCAACTTTTCATTTATTCACTTCACGGGTAACAAGAAGAATGACTAGCCAATTCTCAGGCTAGAGATCGCATATATCAACTTCCTAGAGATGATACTTATAATAATACTTAAAAATAAATCGATAGCAAAAGCGATAAAATAAAATAGACTTATTCCAATGGAATAATGAGGAAAGTATGCAGACTTACCGGCATCGGTATGCAGTCTTACTCGTTCTTCTGTCTTCACATAAAGATTAGATGATACTTTGAACTTAATTGTTGACGGTGTTTAATCGTAGATCGGTTTAGCCAGCTATGACGGAACGTTCCACAAAAATGAATGCTTCACAAACGTGGAAAGATAAAGCTCTCAACTGGCGCAATCTACAGGATCAGCTTCCAGCAGCAATGCGAAAAGTCATTCATATTTCAGCTGTTCTGGTGCAGTCGTAGGTGTTCCAGGTGTAGAACAATCTCTAAAACCGTTTTGCAAATGATTGTGGTGTAGTCAATAAGGAGCAAGATCGCTACGTCAAGACGTTCGGGACGAGATGCAGGTAGCTGAGGTCCAGTACGACGAAGCACGAGTAGCCCAGAGGCATCCAACAGGCGAAGCAAAACCAAGGAGGGCGCAGGAAAAGCGGCAGGGATTGTGGTGTAGACCCGGTGGACTCTGTAGGAGAACGCGTACTTGAACAAGGCGATAGCCTAGGTGTGTCCGTTCGATCAAAGCAGGCGTGGTACCGGCGCCACCAGTCCGAAGGTGTGCTGGTGTGCTGCTGTCCCACAGGCGTTTGCCTTGGGGATCACAGCCGTTAGCTGCCGCGAGTCTGCGTAGGACAGCAATTCTCAGCCCGAGTAACGAGCGCCCAACAACGAAGGTCCGCGCCACTCAGGACTATGAGAGCGGCGAGACAGTGGAACGAGGCCGTTGGACAATTCATCCAGCACTACGGCTAGATTATCAGATTCCATTGTAAGTTTAAGCACGAATAAAGACATCAGAACGAAAACTGCAAGTGTTATTTCTGGCTTGCCGCACGTATTCCGTAGCGAGCAGACCAAGCAAATCAGTTCGTTACAACACACGTATATATGTACACACAGTCGACTTGGAACTTATCTGGTATAGCGCCGATGCAAACTATATTGTGGAAATCCAGCTCGAAGGACCAAATTTTGGGGCAGGGCTTTTCCAGTAAAGAAGAAGACAAATTTTCAACTTTTCATTTATTCACTTCACGGGTAACAAGAAGAATGATTAGCCAATTCTCAGGCTAGAGATCGCATATATCAACTTCCTAGAGATGATACTTATAATAATACTTAAAAATAAATCGATAGCAAAAGCGATAAAATAAAATAGACTTATTCCATTGGAATAATGAGGAAAGTATGCAGACTTACCGGCATCGGTATGCAGTCTTACTCGTTCTTCTGTCTTCACATAAAGATTAGATGATACTTTGAACCTAATTGTTGACGGTGTTTAATCGTAGATCGGTTTAGCCAGCTATGACGGAACGTTCCACAAAAATGAATGCTTCACAAACGTGGAAAGATAAAGCTCTCAACTGGCGCAATCTACAGGATCAGCTTCCAGCAGCAATGCGAAAAGTCATTCATATTTCAGCTGTTCTGGTGCAGTCGTAGGTGTTCCAGGTGTAGAACAATCTCTAAAACCGTTTTGCAAATGATGCTTAATTGTTATTGAATACGATATTTGGCGGCGAGAGACATTTGAAAACTGTCTCCAATTGCAACCCTAGTGTAGACAACCACAAGATGCATGGATGCGACCGCAAACCCGTACGGTTTATCTTTTTGGCAATATATTGAGGTACTTGACATTATTTAAACAATGGGAGATTCTCGACTATCGGTCTCAAGTGCGTTTTCAATGTTTAAGGAATTGGGTCATTGCAGTGCTGTTGCTTGCGACCACGGGTTCTATTAAGTTCCAAGTATTTTTACTGAGGAATTCGTGGTTGAGTTGTTGAGGAGCTGTACAGGTACGTGGAGTACGAGGAGTCTTAAAACTCCCCACAAATCCGGGTGCAGGAGATCGGCCTAGCAACAGCTAAGACGGCTGGAATGCAAGAGGAGTCAAGGGCGGTCAGGTCAAACGGTAAATAATGGACCTTGGACCACGGCAAAGCGGAGAGACCGTGAACTAACGGTACCGCGCTAGACCTTGGACTCGAACCGGCCAAGGGTACAGAGGTCGCAAAATGGCGGCGGAGGTGCAGCTCGGGGCAATCAGTCAATTGAACACGCGTAGGTCATACGAGCAAGCGCAGAGTGCGGGCGCGAACTGCGCAGTCAGGACACGTGAGTGCGGGCGGAGCAGTCGGAGCAGTTTCAGAAGGTGCGGACACAGTCGACCAGTGCAAATACGTGGAGATTGACAGATCGCGGAGAACCAAACAGTCAATCAAGAAAGTGGGCGGAGAATAATACAGTCGTTCAAGAAAAGGACAGAATCAGGAAAAGTGCGTGGATAACTATACAGTCAAGCGGAATAGTGAACAGTTAAAGTACCCAGAACGAGACAAGTGAGGGTCGAAGCGGGCATCCGAAGAGGATACCTACAAGCGAAGGACAAGCAATCACAAGGACCTAGCGTGGTCAGCAAGGGACGGTGGAGTCATTGGTCGGCAACGGTGGTTCGGGGAGGAGTGCTAGCTTATCTCACGGACGATACACCCTGACCCATAACATCCTAAGCCCCAGTCCAGCCAGGACCACGGGACGACGAAGGGGCGACGACGCGCATCCGAAGGCGAGGATCGCAGGAACTCGAAGTGGTACTAAATAAAGGCTATTCTTACCAGAAACTCGGTTCTCTTTGGTCGGGCAATCACTTAAATCATAAATTTGGTGGGACGAACAAACAAACTCTCTGAGCTAGCCGTTGCAATCCGTAGCGAGCAGAAACCAAGAAATCAGTTCGTTATAATACTAAAAGGCGAGCATTTTAACTTCGGTCTTTTCAAGAGTCCAATGAGCTCGGTTTAGTAGCAAAAGTCAAGCACCGTGGTGTGGGTAACGAGTACCTCAGGTCTGAGGTTTTCATATGAGCATGTTGTTGGTAGTCACACAAAATAATCTCATACTGCTGCTTGACATCCGGAGATTTACGAAGTTTCCGTTATAATGAGACCAATCGGGTTATGGCCTGCGGTAAAGTTGTCTCAATCAAGACGCCCCATTCTTGCATTCTGAGCGCCTATTTGTGTCCGTGAAATGTTGCTCTGCGCACTGGCGGGCTACGCTGAGTTGTGTCCATTTCCATAAATGATACAAGATCCGCATAAACTGGGTGAAAATCACAAGCAATGCAAGAGCATGCAATCACTGAACCAAAATACGTTTGTGTAAAAATACCAGATTTGTTCCGATCCAACGATGAGATCTATTGACCCCGGCGTGATCCCGGGATCTCCAAAAGGAAGAAGAAGTGTCAATTGATTGGGTGAGCGAGCTCACAATAAAGGAAGCAAATTCATAAGCTTGGTGAGAATTAAGAGCTCAGTGCTGTTGGCTGCAAGACCAAGAAAGAAGATTCGTACGCGCGATTGAATATCTCCTGGACAAGTTATTTTGAAGTCAGTGTAGTTGGAGATTGTATTCAGGAGCATCCTGTATGCCGTTATGTTTCAACAGGGCTACGCGTGTTTAAATATCTGTGTTCTGAAGTTGGAAGGTGATCGACGTTGTCCGCGCTAGATACATAAATATAATTATAACTGCAAGATCTAGGACAATGTGCATTCCAGCTCATTTCGCCTTAGCGGAGCACCAGCGTGCGTTTAAGTAGACAAGTTACTAAGAAATATTAGGAATTGGCCGATAGTCACACCCTTTTTCTCGGAGTGCAGCACACTAAGCCCAGACTTGGTGAGAATCTATCTGGTAAACGGTATTAAAGTTAATCTGGGATCTAATTATTCGCTGTCATGCGCCCGAAACCTTAATAATAAACCTTAATAACTTAATCAGTGACGTCCAACTTGCAAAGGTTCTGATGTCAGGCTATATAGTAGCAATAAGTAGCACGAAGCGTCATAAAATCGCTGCTATTGTCGCGCTGACATTTGCCTGTTTAAAAACACCCGCTGTTAAATCACACTTTGTATAGCGACGGAGAATAAGGAATCATTCTATACGATACAGGAGTATATAGAACAACATTTACAAACCCACAATTAAATTCAAGTGTCCAAAATCAAATGAATTAGTTAGTTTCCAACCTCAAAGGCTCAACAAATATATATGTATATAATAAATACCACTTTAGAACATACTGCAAAACGGGTTACGAAAGTTCACAGCAATAAGACGCTGCTCCTGTATATTTAGCTACTGGTGTAGTACAACGAGTATACTTCGAGTAAAAGTTCTTTCTTTAAAAAGTATGTAACAGGCAGAAGGAAAAAGCGTTTCCGACCATATAAAGTACATATATATATTCTTGATCAGGATTAATTGCCGAGTCGATCTGGCCATGTCCGTCTGTCCGTCCGTCATTCTGTTTCAGCTGGAAAGTTGAGATTCAGCATACAGACTCCAAGTACGTAGACGTAGGGCAAGTTTGTTATTTTTGCCTCGCCCTTTCTAACGCCCACAAGCCGCCAAAAACGGTCAGTGTTAAACTTTCACTACTTCCACCGAACGGGTATCAGATAGTCGGGGAACTCGACTAAAGCGTTCTCTCTTGTTTAATTTTTATTCATTTAATGCGAGGGAGACGAAGATATTCAGATGCGACGGACTAGTGTTTACTGATGACAATGACTAATCTTAATTTTTTAAAAACATGAAATTATCTCCGATTCGCTTGATGTTAATACATCTAAATATAAATAATAATAACTTAAAAATAAAAACAAGAGAGAACGCTATAGTCGAGTTCCCCGACTATCTGATACCCGTTACTCAGCTAGTGGAAGGGAAAAGGAGGTCCTAAACACAGTTTTTGGCGGTTTGTAGGCGTTATAGTGGGCGTGGCAGAACGTTTCTTGGCAAATCCATAGAAATTCACAAGACCAATATAAAAATGAAAAAATATCAAAACATTTTTCAAAAGTGTGTGCGTATCAACTTTGGGCGGTTTGAGGGCGTTAGAGTGGGCGTGGCAAAAAGTTTTTTGGTAAATCGATAGAAAATTACAAGACTAATACAAAAGTGAAAAAATTTCAAAACATTTTTCAAAAGTGTGGGCGTGGCAGTTTTGGGCGGTTTGTGGGCGTGGCAAAAAGATTTTTGGTAAATAGATAGAAAATTACAAGACTAATACAAAAATGAAAAAATTTCAAAACATTTTTCAAAAGTGTGGGCGTCGCAGTTTTGGGCGGTTTGTGGGCGTTAGAGTGGGCGTGGCAACATGAATCGACAAACTTGCGCTGCTTCTATGTCCCTGGAGTTTGTATGCTTAATCTTAACTTTCTAGCTTTAGTAGTTCCTGAGATCTCGACGTTCATACGGACGGACAGACGGACGGACAGACGGACATGGCCAGATCGACTCGGCTATTGATCCTGATCAAGAATATATATACTTTATATGGTCGGAAACGCTTCCTTCTGCCTGTTACATACTTTTCAACGAATCTAGTATACCCTTTTACTCTACGAGTAACGGGTATAAATAGTGATATATCTTTGCGAAAATGACCTTGTGTTACAAATGCAATGAAATGACGTCCTAAAATAAGGAATTCATATTTTTATTAAATCTTATTTATTAAATCTTCTTCTATAAAAAAAGAAAATAGATTTTAAAATTTTAACGATGTCAAATTTTTATGAACACTTGTTTTATTTTTCCAACTGTCCTGCGTCGTCCTAAAAATTTCTATGCTGTTCGTCGAATACGGAAACGACTGATAAGCTGTGTTAGACCGGGAGCTGTGTAGTTAGGGTGCAAGAAAAGCTTGCTATGATCTTTTTCCTTAAGTTCGGTAATTGCATTGATGACTGGTGAAATATTTAAGTCTCTTTGGATGTTTTCATACCGTTTTCATATCAGTTTGCGATCTGGAAGTACTGATTATCGCGGTATCATCGGCAAACGTCGGCGTTGTTAGCTGAGAGCTAGTGGGTATATCCGATGTATACATGATGTAGGGGATAGGGCCCAACACGTTGCCTTGGGTGACACCAACGTTGATTTTGCAGACCTGAGACACACTGTTGTTGCATCTTACAACGAAGGAGCGTTTGTAGAGGTACGTTTCCAGCAGCTTGTGAATATTTTGGGGCAGCAGTTGTTTCATTTTATTGAGAAGGTCGTGTCTTCAGAATTTAATCTCTCTGTCATAAGCCTGGCGGCGACTCAGTTGTTATGAGATGACTTGGAATACTTTTGGTTATCGCAAAGTCGATGAGGTCGGAGAGTTTCTTAAGGTCAACTGGCCTGTATGTAGGTCTACCCGGGTGTCCAAGTTACGGGGTCTGGACTGTTACCCGCTCTCCGCTCCCTCTTACGCTCTCCGCTCCCTCTTACGCTCTCCCGCTCTTCACCACAGAGTCTCCAAGGAGTCTCCGCTGCGCTTGGGAGAGACTAACTAATTAGAATAAGCACCAGTGTCAAAACTAATTTCTTTGAATAAACATACGCCCGGTCGCGCCCGCGCAATTACAAAAAGTCTAGTGTTCGCTTTTCTTCGAGTGTTTTTTTTTTAACATATTTGGAAAATTCCAGGACAGCACCCCCCCTACAACCCATAATTTTTTTATCCATTCGAGCCAGATCACCTGGATTATCAAGTTTGTCCACCAGCGAACAGATTATAAGATAAGTACGAAATTTCCATTCCTTTTAATTGCCAGTCTCCTGCAAAGGTTCGAAAATCCAATTTCGTTCAATTTGCTGTAAGCTTTATTCTCAAATCTAACGGATTTCTCCGACAAAAGGCAATTGAAGAAAAGTACTTATTCATTCCTACTGGCGCCGCCATATTACCCATCGTTCTTCTTTCACCCTCATTCGTGAAAATTTCTAAGTCCAAATTTCCGATTATATTTAAATATTCATCCAGTCCAAAAAGTGCAAAATTCCAAATGTGAAAATAAATTGTGCCAAGTTCAGTGAAAATTTCTAAGTCCTTCTCGTTTCACTGTGTCCAACGCAAGCCAAATTATTTTCGCAACACATTTTTTCTTTAACTCCGCAGTCCTCTTAATACAATTTGCTTTGCTATCGAAGAATACAACATCGAAACAAACAACACATACCCTCTGGCCATTCCAAATAAAATATTAATTAAACATTTACCCGCCAGTTCTATGGTAATATACATATACATCAACATATACTACATCCATATATATTACTATATTACATTACATATATTACATCAACATATATTACATCAACATATACTACATCCATATACATTGCATATATTACATCTACATATACTACATCCATATATATTACATATATTACATCAACATATATTATATCCACATATATTACCGACATACATTGCGCATATTATCTGCATTCCATTAAAACATATACCAAAGTTTAAATTGTTTCCCGTCGGCAAATCCAAACCACATATAAAATTTATTCCAAGTGCCGACGCGGAAATGGCGTTTTGTTTTACATCAATTTTTTCCGTAAATTTCCAAATTAATTTCCGAGCAATAAATTAAAAGCGGTTTTTTTATTTCTCTTTTTTTTAAACAAATAACTTTTTCAATATTTATTAAACTATTTTTTAAATTTTTTTGAAAATTTAAAAAAAATAAATAATACGACCGCCAAATACAAGTAGTTCACCCGACAAATATTTTTTCCTGTATTGCTTGGATATTAATTTGTGTTTGTTTTGGAAGTACTTACAACGCGGAGAAGAGACTCCAACTCCACCATTCCATTTTCTCCGTTTCCAGCTGTAAACAAAAAAATAAAATTTTCTACCTTCTAATAAACAATATATTTCACCGTGTTCCACATTCCAAGTGTTCCAACCGTAAATCATGTGGACCTAATTACTATAAATCACAGGTGATTTATACAATTCGCTGTTCACTCCGAGTTACCTGTCCACTTAGTCGAAACTACGGCGTTTCCACTTCGTAAATTTTACACCACTTTCTCACCCATTACAACCTATACGGTCTTTTTCTGCTACTTTATCCCGTCACGGCGGCAAGCTTAAATTTATTAAGTGCAGTCTGAGGAATCTGTCTACATTTTTAAAAGTGTGACCGAGCTCCAAAACCGCTTCCCTTCCTTTTCGTATATCTTCGATTATGCCCATCGGGGACGATAAGAAGAAATTGTCCGCTGACAACCCCAGATCTATTTTTTTACCACAAGGGCCCAAGAGTCCAAGAATCCCAAGCATTTCGGTGAAAACGCCTGCGCAGATTTCCGACGACTGTGCTCCATCCAAAGCCACAGTACAGCGCACAGCTAAAAATATGGCTGCTTCCGATCTAGCGCTATCCAAATTCATTTCGTTTTCTGACCGCTTAAGCGAATTTAAGGCTTAGATCAACACTCCGGAATCCGCAGCTCCAACCGTCACGATGCTTAGCGTCCGTCGCGACCAAGTCCGAACCCTATGGGACAAGGTTGAAATGGAATTCGACCTCTGCTCAGATTGCCTTGTGTCAGCAGGCGAAGCGGCAGCAGGCAACATGCCTATTCTCAGGGCTAATACGATACAGAAGTTTTCGCAGGCGACTATCTTCGCTGGCCGACTTTCCGGGATCTTTTCACAGCCATTTATATCAATAATCCACGGCTGACTCCGGTTGAAAAGTTATTCCATTTAAATGCCAAAACAAGTGGCGACGCGCATGCCATCGTTTCGATTTCGCCTCTCACCAACTAGGGTTTCCGCTCTGCGTGGGAAAACCTAATAGAGCGTTGAAGGTACTGCAAAGTAATGTTCAAGGTTGCTTGACTGCCTTACAACTGACAGGCATCAACACTGAGAACTGGGACTGCCTGCTGATATATCTGTGTTCATCTAAGCTCCCGAAGATAACTCTCTCCTTATGGGAGCAGTCGCTACATAAGAAAGCCGACCTCCCGACATGGGCAGAGCTGAACACCTTCCTCACAGAACGTCATCGAACCCTAGAGGCCATCGATGATGTGAGACCGTCCGTACCAAGTCAGTCGCACTCCAAAGCGATGAACTCAAGTGAGCGCTCTAGAAAACTAAATTCCTATGAGACGAAAGTGGCTCCCAAATCGAAAAGTTGCGACTTGTGCAACAAGGAAAACCATCCTGTCCGTGTATGTCCGCGTTTTCTCCAAATGTCGGTTGACGACCGGTCAGCCTACATTAAACGGAAGCAGTTATGCTTAAACTGCTTTGCAAAGGGACATCAGCTTCGTGAGTGCAAAAGCACGCACAATTGTTTTACTTGCCGTGGCCGGCATCACACGTTGTTGCCCCGATACAACCTCTTTTCCAGCAATTCAAGCCCTTCAAATTTTGCAAGGCCAATTTCCGCTAATCAGGCCAATTTCGTTCCAAATGAGCAAGCCGGTGTTCAAAATTATTTCGCCACGGGTTCAAGAGCTATTCTTCTTGGCACTGCCATAATCAATATTTGCCATCTTGGCACTAACTTTAAGGCACGCGCCCTGATCGACTCCGGATCAGAGGCGACATTCATAACCGAGCGACTGTTCAATCTAATTAGATTGCCATTCCAGGTGGTTCAAGCCCAAGTCTCGGACTTAAACCAAACAGTAGCTGCTCAGTCCAAGAAGCTCTGCAGTTTCACCATCCGATCTCCGACTAGGCCCGCGTTGCAGTTGGAGACGACAGCCTATGTCCTCCCTCAACTAGCCGGAAATCCGCCATTTTCGGCTGGGTACTAACTGGGCCAGTGTCAGCCTCAGCCCAAGGCAAAATTTCCTCTTATTCGACACAGATCTCCCACGCGTACGATAACTCACTGGACATACTACTCACAAAATTTTTGGAGGTGGAGAATATACCGACAAAGTTGGTAAAAGAATCCGATTCCATGTGCGAGAAGAATTTCCTTCAAACGACCACGAGAAACGAGTGCGGCAAATATGTCGTTAGTCTGCCTTTTCGCGACCCAGAACATATCGGTTCCGGGCTAGGGCATTCTAGGTCTTTCGCGTTGGCTCAGTTCTTAAGAAATGAGCAGCGTCTAAAAAGAAATGAGGCCTTGAAAGCGAGATATGATTCGATGATCCAGGAATATCTCGATTTAAAGCACATGCGACAAGTTCCTCCTACCCATGATTGCAACGCCTATTGTATGCCACATCACGCCGTCTTAAAACCGGAATGCGTAACTACTAAACTCCGTGTAGTATTCAATGCCTCCAGCCCTTCATCGAATGGTACCAGTTTAAATGATATCCTTCATGCTGGCCCTGTCTTACAGTCCGACTTGACCATTCAAATTCTGAAGTGGCGCTATTTCCGATACGTGTTCAGCGCCGATATCGAAAAAATGTATCGGCAGATCTGGGTAGATCCAAAACACACTCCATTCCATTGAGGAAATGGACCTCCAACCAAAAGGAAGTTTTAGCGGCCATTCAGAGCAACCATCTTTTAAATACTGATTTTCTCGAGATCGATGCAGAAAGTACTGCCAAATCCCTCGGTATTCGCTGGAAGGCAACCTCCGACAAATTCTTCTTCGTCCCGCCAGAGTTGGCTATCGAAACGTCCGCGTAGAAGTGGGCAGCACCATTATGGTGCAACTCCTAACCGCGAAAACCCGGGTAGCACCAGTCAAAACGGTTTCGCTCCCAAGACTGGAGCTGTGCGGAGCGTTATTGCTTTCCGAAATGACTGCAGCCATCATTCCGCAGATGCCTACGATTAACTCCGAACTTTACTGTTGGACGGACTCCACGATAGTGCTTGCATGGTTAAGCAAGCCAGCGTGCCAGTGAACCACATTTGTAGCCAATAGGGTGACGAAGATCGCCCAGGCCACAAAAACAGAGAATTGGTCTCATGTTCAATCTGAGAATAATCCAGCAGACCTGGCAAGTAGAGGAGTTTCCCTCCAAGATCTAGCCGATAGCCAGTTATGGTGGCACGAACCGACTTGGTTGCAAAATCCACGCAACCAATGGCCAACTCAGGTCGACAACGCTCCGGTGACCGACCTCGAGAAGCGTGCTTTAAAATTCCATCTCACAAAAGCTCCTTCTAAAGAGTTGTTGGCACGTTTCTCCAAGCTAGAGAAAGCTCTACGGGTCCTTGCTTATGTTCATCGCTTCATTCAGCGGTGCAGGTAGCAGACATATCCATCTGATGTGCATTTGCTGGCCACTGAAATCGCCGCCGCCGAGCGGTTCCTAATTTCGAACACTCAGCGCAGAGAATTCCCTGTGGAATATCACTGCGTCCAGTGCCAAGTTCAAGTCCCATCCTAAGCATGAACCCGTTTCTAGATCCGCAAGGACTGATCAGGGCGTGCGGCCGTGTGGCGGCTTCCGAAAGCCTTCAATACAATGAACGGCATCCAGTGATTCTTCCGTATAACTGCCTGCTTTCTCGCCTCCTTGCGAATTTCATTCATCGCATAACTCTCCATGGTGGTAACCAGTTAATGGTGCGCCTCATCTGGTCGAAATACTGGATTCCGAGAATTAAGAACCTGATGAAAGCAGTAGTAAATTCGTGCAAAGTATGTGTGATCCACAAAAAGCGGTTGCTTTTCAATATAAAGAACTATACGGGAAGAGCATGTCTTATTACAAAGGGGTATGTGTTAGTTTTTGTTTGTTTCTCCGCCAAGGCCATCCATTTAGAGCCTACATCTGACTTAACGACCGAAAAGTTTCTTGCCGCTTTCGCTCGTTTTGTATCCAGAAGAGGGTGTCCACGTCGAGTCCAGTCAGACAATGGCAAAACCTTTGTTGGCGCTGCCACACTGCTTTCCCGCGATTTCCTTCAAGCCGTAAAAGAGTCGGTGACGATTGCCTATGATGCCCGGACTCGACCACGCCAGGCCCATCGCTCTTGTCGCTGCTGCAACGCCACAGCGTGAACATCCTTCCGACAGCGCTGGTCAAGTTGGAGACCGGGTGGATGACCTTCGAGACCGCAGCCCTTATCGATCCGTGCACCCCCATGAGCTGCATCGACGCTTCGTTGGCGTCAGCCTTTACGCTTCCGATGACCAATGTTGGCGACGAGAAGGTCTTCACGACGACGATTCGCTCCAGGATCGACGCGAACACTAAGCTGGAGGTCGTGCTCATGATCGAGCCCAGTGTGCGGATCCGCACACCTGTCCGGGCATTGAGCGACACAGTGGTGTCCAAGTTCCGGGACATTATGCTGGCTGATGACCAGTTCCATCGGCCTGCTACCGTCTCCATGGTCTTAGGAGCAGATGTTTATCCAAAGGTTATCCAATCCGGATTCCTGACCTTCGACGAGGGAATGCCGGTCGCTCAGAAAACTGTCTTTGGGTGGATCGTGTCCGGTGCCTGCAACCTGCCGTAGGATGGCAATGTTGCAACCCCAGTGATTGCAAGGGGGGCGGAATGTCCAAGTTACGGGGTTTGGACTGTCACCCGCTCTCCGCTCCCTCTTACGCTCTCCCGCTCTTCACCACAGAGTCTCCAAGGAGTCTCCGCTGCGCTTGGGAGAGCCTAACTAATTAGAATAAGCACCAGTGTCAAAACTAATTTCGTTGAATAAACATACGCCTGGTCGCGCCCGCGCAATTACGAAAAGTCTAGTGTTCGCTTTTCTTCGAGTGTTTCTTTTTAGCATATTTGGAAAATTCCAGGACAGCACCCCCCCTACAACCCATCACCGGGGATACGTAGTTGAGATTTCTCTTTGCCTTAGTTATTGTATTATAAAGTTTCCTACCTTCAGAGGTTGACGCTTTATGCGTGCTCTTATTAGTATTCCAGCGCTACAGCGGGCTTTGCCGTCTGGTTGGTTTGTAAAATAGAATTGGTATCCAGGAATATATAACAGTTCCTTATCGCTAACAACATCGACATTATGTTGATATCTGAAACGCATCCAATAAATAAAAACAACTTCTACATTCCTGGATACCAATTCTATTTTACAAACCAACCAGACGGCAAAGCCCGCTGTAGCACTGGAATACTAATAAGAGCACGCATCAGTTACAGTTTTTGCTGTAGGACGCCATTGGCTCTTTGAAGACAATACAACCACGCCCGTTCGCTGAATGGCTTTAGCCGCAATTGCTGCACGACTTGACTGAGCTATCTTCCTTGTTTTTTGTACAGTTCGCAGAAATTTGTGGTTCGATTCCGTATTTTTGGCAGTAAGTACACTGCACCGGTTGGTTGCGTTTATGAGGCTCTTCTACAGTGATTCTACGATGTAGTTAGAGCTGCAGCTCTATTTAATACTCTCTACTTTAAAAAGTTGTTGTGGTTGTTTATTTTTGTTCATGATATTAATCATTGATTAAGTATTAAAATTTAAGTTCTATGGCACATCCACGTGTTGACTTATGCTTTAAATGCCAGCGTATTGTCCTCTTGTTTTATAGCGTTGGCCAGTTTGCGTGTGGCTATTTATACCCGTTACTCGTAGAGTAAAAGGGTATACTAGATTCGTTGAAAAGTATGTAACAGGCAGAAGGAAGCGTTTCCGACCATATAAAGTATATATATTCTTGATCAGGATCAATAGTCGAGTCGATTTGGGCATGTCCGTCTGTCCGTAAGAACGTCGAGATCTCAGAAACTACAAAAGCTAGAAAGTTGAGATTAAGCATACAGACTCTCGGGACATAGACGCAGCGCAGGTTTGTGGAATCATGCTGCCACGCCCACTTTTGTATCAGTCTTGTAAATTTCTATCGATTTGCAAAAAAACTTTTTGCAACGCCCACTGTAACGCCCACAAACCGCCAAAAACTGTCAGTGTTGAAGACTCTCCTTCGAACTTTCACTTAGTAACGGGTATCAGATATTCGGGGAACTCGCCTATAGCGGTTTCTCTTGTTTTAGCTTTTATTTTGCGGATGGAGATTTGTGTGTCATTCCCTACGTAAGCATCGTTTTTGGTCGACGAGTTGTTCGATTTGTACGTTAGTCTTATTCGGATTAATTAAAACGTTTGTGATTTTAGGTGTTGCTGTACGAGCTGCTGTACAGTGTACCTATGCAGCTCTCTATATCAGATTCAGAGTTTAGCCTCTATCTGCGAACTTAAACAGTTTTAAATACCTTTTTATTCCATTACGTCGCTAAGCTTCTCGTGCTATCTTTTTGTGCCAGCTACAGTGTGCGCCGTAAAACTAAAGGTTTAAAGGTTTTTTTGCACTCATAAATGTCATAAACTCCATCATGCTCTGTTGTAAGGTTTGCATCATAGCTTCAGTGTTTTTTTTTAACTGCTCAGATAGCCTGATTTTAAAACGTTTGCAATTGTTATCTTGCTAGTGCTGGGTATAGTCCAGGGAGCCAAACTTGTTGCTTTAAAAAAAAGTACTTGTTTCTGATGGTGTCAGCGAAAGACGGCTATTCAGCTCTTTGTAGATTGGACAGCTTTTGCAGTTTGCTGCTCTTTGCAACGCCCACTCTTGCGGCAACAAGCCGCGCTTTACCACGCCCACACTTTTGAAAAATATTGTGAGATTTTTTCATTTTATATCAGTTTTGAAAATTTCTATCGATTTGCGGCAAATGTTTTGCCACATCTTCTGGCGGATGTAAATTAAGGGGATCCTTTTTTTTTTTGTTCAGTGCCATGTTCTCAGCGGTAGCGAATATATTGGTGTTTGTGGCGATACATATTATTGATCGGCAATACTAGCGTATATTTTTCGGCTTGTTTTCGCATCGGGAAAAAAATATTTAGATAAAACGAGATACGAGAGAGATCGGGCTGCTTTTTGCACATCTTAAAGATAACGTACAACGTAGATGACTTGGGGTTTCATATATTTCGCAATTTAATGAATAAACGGCTCTCTCACACAGCCAAATCGAATCGTCCGACGACGAAGTGTAAGTGGTAGAAGCACTCGAAACGAGGAATTTGGAGGGGCAAGTTTAGGAGGGCAGAATGCAAAACACTCAACATTTTGGGAAAAAGCAAGAAAAGACACGACCACAAAACTATGCTCTGAAGGAGCAACCCTTCGCAAACCCTTTTTGACGCCACTAACGTTAATCATAACCATCAAATCCCTGAAGGGAACAACTAAACCTTTTGTCAGGAGTGGATTTTTACCAAGAAAGTTAAGAAAAAGGTAACGTGTTATAACTGTGATGAAAAAGGACACATGGCCTATGCTTGCATAAACCAGGAACGAGTCACAAAAAGTTTAACCAGCTTGGACCAATAAAATGGTCATTTAGCGAGAATAAAAATAAAACTACAAGATTTTTGCCAGACGACGACGTCTGACGTTTGCTGGGACTTGCTTGGTTGAAAAGAAAATAGACTCAAGCTGCAATTATAGCAGAGGGTTCTTGTAATGCTAAAAAAAAGCGCGACGGCTTTAAAGGACTGTGTGATGTAAGCGCTACCATTAATTTTCCCTTGGCTCTTATTGACGACAAGCTGGATAGACTATGCCAATATTTTCCACACGTCCGGCTTAAAAAACGATTTTTAAATTTTCCTGTTTGTTGTCACCCAGCGTGCAAAATACCAGTTTATATAGCTACTTTCTTGCCTTTCAAACTCTCCTGGAGTTTTCCAGTTATATGCTATACTTTGTTAGCTATGATGGTTACTCATGCGCATTGATTGTTCTGGGGTATTATGCACTCAAACTCCGTTCTTATAAACTGTTGGACGTGTACAAGATATTTAGTCGTACGGCGAGATACGGTTCTTAATTGCCTACCTTATGACCAGTCAATCGTTTAAGAAAGTACAGAATTGCTACCTCGATGGTGGTCAAAAGCGTTGTGGATCTCCTTGGGCAGCTTCAATGCGACACACAGTGCCAAAGGTGACTCTTCTCATCCAAGGCGAGGCAACCAAGCAAACATTGACTGTGCTGAACATCAAATGTATTGGCTCGGCAGAATACTTTCGCAGCCAGGGTAGAGATGGTATTTATATAGAAGGAAAGTACCAAAACTAAACTTTTGAATTTGAAACGTATACTGAGCTATCATTTAAGGTAAAATGGACGTTTATTAAACTTATGAGTTCGGTACACCGTATGGGTCAATTCAGATAGAAGGACTGAACAACGTGCTCGGATCAATGAGTGCATTATTAGTAGCAAGTAGAAGTAGGTAACAGGTGAAAGGAGGTATTGCCGACCATATATATAAGTGTAGATATTTGTAATCAGGATCACTTGCTGAGTTGATTTGGCAATGTCCGTCCATTCGGCCGTAGTACGTCTGTCAGTTTGTCTGTCCATCCGTACGTGTGAATGTTGAAATAAGGCATGCATCTCTAGTGACATTTGGAACTTTCACTCTTACGCCTACAATCCAAAACAAAAACTGCCTCGCCCAGAATTCTGAAAATTGTTTCAATATTTTTTCAATTTATTTTAAAACTTGCCAATTTCTATTGTTATATCAATGGTTTTTTATTTTGATTACTTTTATAACAGTTACTCGAGTAAAAGTGTATACTACGAGCATAAAGTATATATAATATATTCTTAATCAGAATAAATAGCCCAGTTATTAAAAGATATAAGAAAGAGTATTACGGATATGGGTGAACCTTGGGGGATTCCATTGGATAGGGGTAACGGGCTTGATGTATGCGGACCGACACGGACAATAATTTTCCTGTTAATCATAAAGTTTTTATGTAATTTATAATTTTTGGACCTGCTTGCCATTCCTGCAGCTTGTGGATCATGGAGTGCACACCTACTCAATCGAAGGCTCTTGAAAAGTCAAGAGTGACGAAGGAGGTGTGTCTTTTAGCTATAATTTTATCTAGTGTTTTTGCTATACAACAGTTGAGAGAAATGGGTCGGTAAGACGTAGTTTTAGTTTTGTCGGTGTTAGGTTTGAGGATTGGGTTGATTAGGCTTGTTTTGTAGGCTTGTGGTATGTGGCTATTAAATATTCCATTAAACAGTTTTGTTATTCTGTGTTTTGTTGTGGGGGAGCTATTTTTTATCATTTGATATGAGATTCTATTGAGTTCTGGAGCTGATCCTTTTAATGTTTGTAGCGCTGAGATGAGTTCGAGATATGTTATGTTTTTTTCAATGGTTTGGGCTATTGGAGAGGAGGTATAGGTGTGTAGGTTGTTTCTGTATTTATTGTTTCGGAACTCCTCTGAAAAGTTCCAGTCGCCGGAGAGTTCAGAAAAGTGTTGTGCGAATATGTTAGCAATTTCGTTGCTTGCTAGTGTCGTTTCGTTGCTTTCTGGGCTGGATATGGCATGAATTTGTTTTATTGGGTTAAGTCCGCAGAAACGTCTTTTATTGGTCCATATTTTGGATGAGGAGGTAGTGGGCTGGATGGTTGAGGTGAAAGAGCTGGAAGCTTCTTTTTTTTAATTCGTACTTAAATTTTGCGTTTTTGCGTCTATAGTCAATAATGTTTTCTAGGGTAATTGTAAGGTTTTATTTATTCCAAGCAAGTTGTTTTTGCTTTCGTAGTTGGTAGAGGTGCTTGTTTCACCATGGGACCCTGTATGGATGAGCGTTTGGTGAGGTTTGTGGGATTGAGAGGTTTGCGCTATATAAAATAGTTCTATTGATTTGGGCGGCTTCTTTGTTTACGTTTTGGGAGGTAGGGTATTTCTCGTTTATTTGTTGTATATGTGCGCTGTACTGGTCCCAGTTGGCTTTTTTCAGTTTAAAAAAGGGTTTGTTGAATTTTTGTGTAATAGTAGTTGGGAATAGGGTCGTGATTATAGGAAAATGGTCGCTGCCATGAAGATCGTTTAGTATTTTCCAATTTGCGTGAGGGGCTAGGATTGGAGAGCAGAGTGTTAGGTCGATATGTGAGTAAGTATTGTGTGTTGAAAAGTGTGTGGGAGATTTGTCGTTTAGTAGAATAAGATGTGTTTTGTCGATGAATCTTTGGGTGGTTTTCCCTCGTGTATTTGTTGTTGGGGAGCCCCAAGACGGGTGCCATCCATTTAAATCTCCCGTAATTAGAGATGGTGTTTGCTAAATGTTAAATGTGTTTTGGATTGTCTGGTCAGAAATGTTTTTGGTCGGGGAGATGTATGTGGAAAATATGTTTAATTTTATTAGATTGTATGTTTATGGCTATTGCTTCTAGATCGTTTGTGATATTGAGGATAGTGTATTGGATTGACTTATGAACTAGTAGTGCCACGCCCCCAAATCTATTGGTGACTATATTGGTTAATAGCTTATAGTATGGCGTAGATGTGCGGTGGTCAGTATCCATGTCTTCTAGTTTGTCGTAGCAGTGATAATGATGGTGTTGAAGCGGTTGGTTTGATAGTGGAGTTGTTTTGGTTGGTCCAGTAGTTGTTGTCTTCGATGAAGTAGTATGTGATGTTGATGTGGGTGTGGTGTACGAATTTTGATTTTGCGATTGGGTTGTGTGTGTACTTGCGTCGATATTAGATGCTTGAGTGTTTGTTTTCATCTGTGTTGTGCTGTTTGTGAGTGTTTTGGCATAGGAGTCTCGCAATTGGAACCCGTGTCGTTCAAAATAAATACGTTGAGCAGTTTTATGGTATAATTTTTGTGTGGTTTTAATGGCTGTTAATTCCTGGTTTTTTATAAAAGTGGGGCATTTGCGGTCAAGTGGGCTGTGCTGATGATTGATTTCTGGGTTGTTTCTGCATTTTAAGCAGTTTTTTTCGTTTGTGCATGTTTCTCCGTCGTTTGTGTGCTTTATTTCTGAGCAATTGGTGCAGGTTTCTAGGCTTTTGCATATTGGAGCTGGGTGGCCGAAGCGAAGGCATTTTTTGTATCGAAGTGGAAGTGGGATATAGTCTCGTACTCGGACTGTTTCGTAGCCGATTCTTAATATTTCGGGGAGTTTGTGTGATTCAAATGTTATGATGATCAAGCCGGTTTCAATTAAGGTGGTGTTGTTGCTATCAGGGTTAGAGTTGGGGTTTTGTCGTTTCATTATTTTTTTTACTTCAGTTACTTTTTGTGGTTTTAACTCTTGTAGAATTGTGTCTTCGTCGATATATCTAAGGTCGTTGCAGTAAATAGCTCCCTTAAAGAAGTTTAATGTTTTATGTTCAGTTGGTGTTACTTCCACATCTCCGATTGTTGTTAGTTTAAGGAGTTTTCTGGCTTGTAGTTCATTTTTAGTTTTTAATAATAGGCTGCCGTCTCTTGTTCGTTTGCATCCCTCAACTTCTCCTCCACAGCCAAAGTCCACAGATTTTTTAATGATGAATGGTGAAATTCTTTCAAACGAGTTGTTATCTTTCCTTTTAATAACAATAAATTATGGGTTGCCTAATTGGGATTGGTAAGATTTTGAGGTGAATTTATGAATGTCTGGTGGGTCTGTCATGATTGTTAGTTAAGGGCTTCAGCCCGAGTTATAGGTCTTGGTGTTTTTGTTGTTGTGTTTTTTTGTTTTTTTTTGTGGTTGATATTTGTTTGTGCAAAATTTTTCTGATAAGAGTTTTGGGCTTGCGCGAAGCGAGGCTTTAAACTATAGTGGCACGACTTATCTCTTCGGAGGTTGAAGTGGTACTGAATCAGTGCATATAAAAGTAACGCCCACAAAAAAATGTTTTGTTTTTTTTTTTCATTTTTGTTATAGTATTGTCAATTTCTATAGATAGAA